>NC_040893.2:10923259-11120759 GCF_900634795.4 Betta splendens
ACTTCGCTGGAGCAAATCAAAGAAAGTTTACTGAATAGTCTGCAGAACTTGCAATGCTCAAAAAAGACGGGCTGTAAGAGCTGGGAGTCTGTTCAATCCAAAGACATACTGACATTGAACACATCTGGCACCTACTGCTGTAAAGGCTCAAACCTTTACTGTCGTCTGGAGGTACAGGTACTAAAAGGTGAGCATACATATTTGTATGTGCTTGTGTAGAAAATTAAAATAAGTAATTTACACTGAACTACCAAAATCTCTACTGCTATTCATTTATCAGGTTGTTTATATGTTTATGGTGTGGAATTCTCAAAAAACCCCGAATGCAAAATAAATGTTGACAAGCAATACTGTGCAAACGCATGTCTGAAGAATCAGAGCTGTCATTTCTTCACTTTCAACAAAAGGTGAACGTCTGCTACACAAATATACACTAGCATCTTTGTCAGCAGATTGACTCTTTACAGACCCACAACATCACTTTTCATCTGATTCAACTAAACTGTTTTTGCAGAAGCAAAGATTGTTTCCTGATGGCATCAATTGATTTAAAGGATATAAACATCGATGGAAATATCTTCTCAGGGTACTTTCAAAAGAACTACTGCACAGATGGTAAATGATTGTAATGTAAATTAAATGAAAGTCTGCAAAAACAAACATGGACTGAAAGCAAATGCAAAAAATGTAAAATGCACTGATTTGTAATATTGATCCATATCCTGATTCTGATCTGTTTTCTGCATTTTGGTAGCCTCGTTGGCGGATTTAATCACCCCCTTTAACAATTCTGGTGGGTCAACAGATTAATGAATTGCCAAATTGATAACTGAGGACTGGACACGACATCCAGTTTGTGTGTGGTGCAACAGAACTTAATGTCATTTCTTTTTGTTTTAGATTACGACACAGGACTCTATTTTTACAATGACAGCAGAAGCTGGTTTTATGCTCTTAGGTTCTGTGGCACACAGAATTACACTCTGGTTGAGATCACTGATGGCACGGTGGAGGATGACGTAACAAATCTACTACAAAATGAGACAGTCACACAGAACGGGGTGTGGGTCGGTCTGGAACGCCCCATCTTTGGCTTCGACACCACCTGGAGGTGGATTACAGGAGGAGAAGTTAACACGTCTCAGTGGAGCAGCAGCTCTCCTCCATCCTCCACTAACAAATACTGTGGGAAGATAATCTGGGTGAACGAGACACAAACAATTAAACTGCTTGATGACGACTGTTTTAAAGAGTTACCTTTTATCTGCCAAGGTAAGATGTTTAAATGAAGCCTCAGTCAGATTTTTCATCATTTTTCTTGACAGTAAAGAAATACTGATCACCTTTGTCTTTATTCTACCAGATTCTACATAAAGACTGTGAAGTCCGGACAATTCTCATTTTTATTCTTCTTTTTGTGACTTTTTTTTAATATTCTTGATTTTCACCAGGGCATTGAAAGTAACATACAGATGTGTTAAACCATCAGTTATACTATAAATATAATAAACTATTGTGTTTACTCACAACATAAGCACCAAAAAAAATACTCATTTGAGAATCTTACAAATGTAAACAACATCTTGGCAAAAACAAAATATAATTCTTTGTTGTCTTTTTTGTCAGAATCTGAAAGCTCATTTTCCATAAAAAGACATTTAAGCTATTAGAGGAGCTTAGTATGTACACAGCACTGATGTTTCCCACACAACCCACTGATTCACATTGCACTGAAGACATTTAATTTTCTTTACTCTGAAATATTTTTATTTCTTAAGTCTTCAGAGTTTAATGTAGTTTTATACCTGACTAATGAGAAAGAATGATTTTACTCTCACTATTACATAGAAGTAACAGATTTATTTCATATTCCTAAAGAAACATCTGCAGAAATGTTTGAATGCAGAGATAACATCTGTTAAGTGTTTCACATCTTCTAATTCTTGTTACATTACATCCCCTAAATTAAAAAAAACATTAAAAAAAATATATATATATATATGAGGAGTTTTATTATGTATCACATATGTAGTTGAGCAGAGGCACATCCACGTCAGGATGCATTTCAATTAGTGCTAACTTAAGACATGGCAGCCGTAATGTTGTACTACCTTACGCCCAGTGCAGCTAAATGCATAGAATACATTTTATTTGGCCTGTTACACATTACAGACAAACCCTTTTATACTTAAATAAAGTAAAATCAAACATATAAGACCTAATAGTCATCAAACCCAAAATGCCATGGATTTAAACAGTTCAGCTCTGTGTTCTCCACATCATTTTTCTATCTCATCTTGAGACCGCTGTGACAGTGCTTCTCCTCCGGTAGTGATGGTGACTCACTCATCTACCTGGATCATCTCTCTGAGGCACTCCTTTAGGTTGGCCACTCTATCTGCCGGAGCTTTCTCTATGGTCTGCTCCAGCAGCCGCTGCGCCTCGTCCAGCCCGCCCACCTTGGGGGCGTTTTGGCGGTACAGGTACCCACGCAGCTGATCGTCATGGCAGTCTGTGGAAAGCATGCCACACAGGAAGCGTAGGAACAGGTCGTAGTAGCCCAGCGCCGATTTGAAGGTTCGTGTCAGGGCACACTGGATGACGCCTGTCAAACCTGACTTGGACTGATTCTTGGATGTGAGGAACTTGGGCATTTGCAACCCCCCAGAGTCCAGGACGTTCTTACCCTCTGTACGAAACATGGTGAAGACGTACAAGGCGGCCATGAATTCCTGGAAGAAACAAGCATAGTCCCTTTTTAATAGTGATAAACTCCAGCCATATTTTTCAACACATTACAACATAGCGGCCATTGTTAAATATTGAGGCGAGTACTGTCAAATATTTGTACCTGCAAGGAGAAGTGTAAGAAGCAGAACGTCCTCCTTTTCTCTGAGGCTGAAGCAGGAAGCTCAGTACACAGACCAGACAGAATGGTCACTTCTGTCAACTTCAGACCTTGCTCCTTCACATCGTCTTCATAGAACACACCAACATTTCTCTCCAGCATCTTAAACGCCATCTTCCCCATCTTTATCAGGAGGTTTTTGTCCTCGTCAGACCAGTTCTGAATGTAGGAAAAAAATAACAGTACACTGTAACTATAGTTAAGTGTAATTATTTTAGTGATTAACAGCCTGGGTTATAAATGGGAGAATGAAAAACGAATTCAGGTTAAAATAGCTTAATTGAAAAACACGACTAACAGTTGGCAAAGCAGTGATAACATATATAAAATAGGCAATCAGCACCTTTTTCAGCCACTTAGAGAATGAACAACAAAAAGCCAGAGACTGACTGACGTTACCAGGTCATTTTCATTCTTGTCATAGTAGAACTCCAGCTTGCGATTAGTCTGAACGATCACTATGTTGACGTAGAACGGCGTCAGCCTCGGCGGGACATTCCCATAGTCTACATAACGATAGCAGCGCTCGAAGACTGTGGCCACCATCCAGCAGACAAAGGGATTGCGAGCAAGTATTTGGAGTGATGGCAGACGCTTGTAATGGGTCTTGATATCCTGTGCTAACTCAGCATCGTAGCGTCTGGTTATGTAGTCGTCAACCATCTCGCTACTGAAAGAGGGAACATGAAAGAAATAAACTAATAAGAAGATAGTCAAGATTAGTCAAACTAAGAATAAGCAGAAACCAAACCCACACACTCGACACGTACCTGAAGCCCTGAATTTCTGTGACCTTGTCTATGAACTGAGATGGGATTTGTGAGACCGCTGCCGCCCTCCCCAGGATCCAGACCCGGGCTCCACGCAGCACTGTGCCTCGGATGATGTTTACGATCAGCGTGCTAGTGTCTGCTTTAGTGTTATTATCGTTTATTACTGGAGCTTTCTGCAGAAGGAAAGCAAAGGGAAACAAAGCAGGAATGAGCATTAAGCAAAAACATATTGGGTTTTAACTATAAAAAGCATCTTTTGGGTTATACACATTAACTAACGGGAAATGTACCTTATCTTTATAGTGAATGAAACATCTGAGTGCTTTGATCAGGTAGGATATCAATTATTTTTTTCCACAGCTTCAGTATTTTTCTGCATTTACAAATTGTTAGCTATTCCTGACTGAGTTTTATTCTACAAAATTTTATGATTCCACTTAGAGTCAGTGGCAATAAAACAGCTCATATTTCAACAGACTGTAAAATATGAGTAATGAATAATTTGTGACTGTGGGTGATTGAACTTGGCATACAAACTAAGCCCAGCTCAGAAGTCATTTGTGTAATAACTATCAAGAAAATGCAGAAGTAATAATAATATTAATAAAATGCTTACACAGTGTGCAATACTATATAAAGACCCATATTTAAGTTTGTATAATGATTGTGCTTTGCATGTGAACGCCTCTAAAGTCTGGTTGTTACCTCCCAATCCAGTGCATCTTGGTAACAATCGAATGAGTCCATTACGATGAGGAATTTACAGTCCTCTTCCTCCAGGTACTTCATATCTTTGCACTCAGGTTGATAATACTCGATCACTTCCATGATGGACATCGGAGGTTTGCTTCGCAGGGTCCAGAACGCTTGAAATGAAAGTCTGATGACAAACTGCAGATCCTGAACAAAACACAGATATTAAATGACAAAATCATTTAACAAGACCATACAAGTACAAACTATAAAACCTTGTGTAAAACATCATCTAGTGTAATGCAGTTTAAAAGTACATTTTCAATACCTGCTATAGCTGAAGTTAAGTAAACTATGCTTTGAAACATTGACAATTTAGGTTTCTAACTCTGTTGGTCTAAACACACAATGTTTATAAAAACTTAATAACTGAAAATGGATCGTTCTGTTAAAACTCACCCTATTGGCTTTCAGCTCTGCCCAATCCAGACAAAACTTCCCCACAACCACAGACCGGCCTATTCCTGGAATGCCGGTGGTCACCACTGTTCTCACCAGGCTGCCGTCGTCCTTCTTTAGTCTGAACAGATTATTGACACCAACGTAGGTGTCGGCACCGGGGACCTGGAGGGGCGTTGGACATTCCTGTCTGAACTCGTGCGACGGGTCAACTCCTCCGTAAGGACAGGTGGAAATATTGGGCTCAACAAAGACTGTCTCCAAAAGATTTTGCCTTCCAGCTCGAACGACCCCTTCTCGGATGACTTGATATTTTCTGATGAAATACTGCTTCAGATGATATCGCATCAGCACTAGTGGAAGAGAAATCACACACACTGCCGCATTAGGACAACACCTAAAATAAAACTAGTACAAGTTTCAAACAAGTTAATTTATCTCTCTTTTATAAAATAACACAGACATTTTCCAAACCAACATTCAGCTTAGTTAAAATTGTTCAGATGTTCACTTACATCTCTGGCAACCATTCTGTAGTTTCTCTGCCTCTTCTTTCTTGTTGACATTTTCTAACGTGCTTATCGTATGCATCAGAGCACGATCCTGCTCTGCAGAATACATATTTAACACCAACAGTTACAGTTAGTGGTCCTAGCTGTTATTGCAACAACACCTAAATGTATGCAGCTGTTCTAACCTTGATGTTGGGAGATTAGTATTCTGAAGCAAACTACCCCTACTTTATATATTTATGTATTTAGGGCAAAATGATAGTGAACTGCTTTATTGGTGATGTAATAGCAGCACATTATACAAAGTTAAAAGAAGCGTGTTGACTGGACAACACGCAGAATTCAACGTTTGCATAAGTATGTTTATATCTACACAAAACCTCTGGGTTTACTTGCCAAGTACTTCCAGGATCTTGTCCACAAAATCAAGAAGGTCTCCATCCATTACTTGCTGCAGCGTGATGCCTGGTTCCCACTGGTAAAACCACATCTTAAATTTGAAAAGCTCCTCCTTGGTGAGGTCTGTCAGAATACTCTGGATACTCTGCAAACCAGTAAGAATTTAAAAGTTTACTCTTGATATTTTGTTATGTGACGTAACAAGATTAGCACTTTGTGGTTACCAAGATTAAACCAATGAGCATGTTCGTGATTAACCTTGAATATATGGGGCAGGTCCTGTTCGGGGTGTAATCTTCCTGGCTGACCATTTTCATCAGTCTGCATATAGTCATCTGGTTCTACAGGCTCAGGTGGTTCTGGGGAATTAGTTATCAATAATTCATCTAGATCCTCTTCCTCTTCCTCTTCTTCTGGATAGATGTCCAGGTCTTCTGATCTGCACATCAATGGAAACGCCTATTGTTACAAGTAGAAGCTGCACAAGCTCAAGCAAAAATCACACATAAAACATCACTCTCACATTACTCCATCCAACTCTCAAAATAATGCTCTTGACAAATTTGGAAGCTATTAAATACTTCTACATATACTAAAAAGTGCAGAAGGTTTTACTTTCATCATTGTAACATGAACCTGAAGAACATCAACGACAAAAATCACCTGGTATCAAAGACAGCAGCTCCTGGTGGTTTGGTTTGCTGCGTTGTTATGGTGTAGAGCGTCTCTGGAGAAGCAGATCGATTCATATGTATCCTGGCCGCCATAAAAAAGGAGTTAGCTTAAAAGCACTTTGACGTCTGATTAATAATTACTTAATGATAATATTGATCTGTTAAAATTCAGGATATACAGTATATGTATATATATTTAAAAGCTCATTTCAGATGTTATATGGACAGTTGCTTAGTTTGAATGATGTTGTGTTGTTAAGCAACCTTAGGTTACAGTGGCTGGAAACCAGGCCATGGTGAGAATAAGAACAAAACCACTTAAACTTTGAAACCGTACCCCGTCCCGTCATGAGACGCTGGTTCAGGTAATGCTACAGGGATCTGTTCTCTAACGCCTCCCTCCTCCTCCTCCGTCTCCATGTCACTTTCGCTCTTCATTGAACCATAACTAGAAGGAGGCCTCATGTGCTTCTTCTTCTCCTCTTCCTCATCTTCACTCTCATGCCTAAAGATCCTAATAGGAGGAAAAATGTGTTATACTATAGGTGAGAGGAAAATAAAGACATGAATTCAGCTCATTTGCTTGAACAGACTAACACAAGACATCATGTTCCTGCATTCATTCACTTCACTTCATTCCTGCATGGAACCAACCATTATCAAAACAAGTGTCCGCTGTCTGATGTATTGACAGCAGGGTACTTTATCTTCCAAACACTAAGTAATCTGTAAGTTAGACTTTACTACACAGGACTTGATTCACTGTTTCCCTCAAGCTAAGACTAAGTCGCAGCTAAGTCGAGTTAGGGACAGAACAAAAACACCCACCTTTCTACCTCGGAGTCTGCGTCCATGTCTCCGTGTATAACACGCTCTCTCACAGCAGCAGAACTCTACGAACCCACAAAGACGCAGCTTTCGTATCAGAATGACAGACACACGGTGCTAGCGACACGTTAGTAGCTCGTTACTGTAAGCTTACTGTAAAACCTACTGTAAACATAACACGAGCGGTTTACCTGTCTTTGACTATGGTTTACCGAATGAGCATATTCAGTAAACAACTGCTTAAGATAACCATAAATTAAAAGCTATGTCTCCAACCCTCCATTTTTAACTTCTATCGGCGTCATCTAACTTTCGGTTTCGCAGTTTATTTCCGCAAACAGCACAGGAAACATCCCGACAAACCTCGACGTCAAAATAAAAGCCTAAACCTGTTAAGAGGTAATTACACACGTAACCTGGTGAATAAAACAACAACTGAACATATGCATCCAAAGAGTCTTCCTAGACAATACTTTAGTCTACCTACGCTATAGACAATTTCTTCACACGGTATGACGAGTGTAATGCAGTTCTGCTTTTACTCTGATGGTGTTCGCGGGTTGCTTCCTGTTCACGTCAGAGAAACTAAACTATCAACTGTCGCCCTGCTGCTTTGGTGGAACAAGTCGAACTGGGCTCATTCGGAGCGTGTTACACAACCAGAGAATGTCGCAGAAAAACAAGAAAGCCAAAAAAAGAGAAAGAATCACTAAAGTGGTATTTAAAGTATTTTATTCAAATATGTAAATATTATACAAATGAAAGAAGGGCAGATTAAGACAACCAACGTTGAGAAAAGTCCTTAAGGACAAAGTAGTAAAATAGACTAGTAGAAGATCTGTACTTCGATTTAGGAATGATTGTCATCACACATTCATCCTTCGCATTATCTGTGGAATAAAAATAAAAAAATCTCAGGCAGAACATTTGAACACAACCACCTAAAAATAGTAAAAGCTAGAACTGAATGTTGTCTGTGTTTATTAGGAGAAAGTGGACACCCAGTGATTTTATTCAAATATGAAGGGTGAAGACCGACAAACAGCTTAAAGAGCCCTCAAACAAAAATGAAAAGCATTATTAACCTTTAAAGGGCTCCAGCAATGTCCTGAAAAGTGGTAAGTTATGATAAGTATGTATAACTATGCAACTGTTTATACACATTAAAATATGTACAGCAATGTTTAAGTAGCCTCTGAAAACTAAATGGGTTCTGTGTGTGTGTGTGTGTGTGTACACATTTACCTTGCGAGCACTAGACGTCAGTCCAGGAGACTTTGCCGGTCTGCTGGTAGGTTGTGGAGATTTAAAGTTCCTGCCTCTCCCTGTTCTTCCTTGTCCAGGGTGAGAAAACATGTTTTCCTGGGACTTGCATGAAGTTGTCTGAGCGGGGGACTTCTTTGAAACTTTGCCAGGTGATTTCCTGGTGGAGCTGCGTAATTTGTTCAGCCCTTTCTTTAGGTAGTTGTTTTTCTTGGGGGTGTTGTCAATACTGAACATCATAGACTGGCGGCGTTCAGCCTAAGAGAAAAGTACAAGGTAAACTGTTATTGAAGCACAGTGAATGTGTAACTGCATATGAAATTAGTAAATTTGAGGTGGTTGTATCGGCAAACCAGCATATATTACACTCACTGGACTGAGAACAGGGTGAAGATGAGAAGTGGACCCACTGATCACATTTTTGTTTTTGGGAGTCAGGGGCCGGGGGAAGCAGCTGGCCTTCACCTTTTTCTGTCATATGTAGATTAAACAGGTTGAAAAATTAAATAGACGGTGATTTAAATGGTTGCATTTACAGCCAAATTACACATGACATAAAGAATACTGCTGTGCACATTCATCCATACAAACCTCAGGCGAAGTGTGATTTACAGACAACACAGATGAAGTCCGCTTTGTCCCAATCGGGCTTCTCAGCTGAGCAGAGCTGGGAGCTTTTGATGACAGTTGACCAGGCATCAAAGACAGACGGTGGGAACGAGTGTTGGCTGCGACACCCGTCTGTCCCAACATGAGCGACTGTCGATGGGAAACCAGCGAGTCTTGCAGTTGGCCGGGCATCATGGACACCCGACGGATCGTGTCAGATGGATCTCCTGTACGAAGCTCTTCGTCCGTGAAGATGAATGCACCATTACGGCCAGTCTAAAGAAATAAACAGATACAGTATAAATCCAGTGTCACACAAGTTGGTGAAGCATCATAACGTTATGGATTTAAATCTGTTCACAAAGGTCGATGTAGGGTTAAACCCCACATGCCCTCTCTGCTCACCTCACACTCGATGGGGTAGCTGCTCTTCAAGTGAGGAAGGCAGGCCTTGTTTCTGGCCTGGAGCTCAGCAATTCTCATCCAATCGTCAGGTCCACTTTCCGGCTCATTCTCTGCCTTCACACAGAATGTACTAGTGGCTGAACATAAAAAGATATAGAACATAGATTACACACCTTCCAAAAAAAGAAATGAGCTCTTGTCAATGAGAATGGTGCAAGTAATAAGAGCTGAGAGCTGCCCCTTGGAAAATATACAAAGCAAGTAACCCAATTATTGTACAATTGCATACTTTCTTGCTGTATAGCAGAACAGATGGGGGGGGGGGGGGGGGGGGGGGGTCATCGAGACTACAAGAACTACACTTACTCTGTGAATGAATTGTGCTCCGTCTCAACCCTGGAAGACCGAGAAGCTGGTCGCTGGCCCCAGCGGTCCTTTTGGCAGGTGTTTCAAACAGCTCCATAGACACCGGCCGTGCCGAGTGGGCACTTGAAAGGTTTGGTTGGGAGCGGGCTGAAGCCAGACTATAGAAAGTCTCATCTTCTTCACCACAGCCTGGAGTTTTCTACAAATCAGAGTTTGACAATCACTTACAACTACAATAATCCTGAAGACTTGTGACTTTTATTTTGCTGCACAAAGTTCAGGAAATAATAATAACGTTTAAGTTAAATTGTACTAGTAAACTGTTAAAATAAAGTGTTGAATAACTAAACAAACTGTTCTAAAACTTAATTTGTATAATTTAGCTTGGAGAAAAAAAAAATAAACCACTGTGAATAATATGTTTTTGTAAACATGAATAGTAATGTCGTGCTCAGTTCCCTCCACCTTGGTCAAAGTGATGTTTATAACCTGCGTCGTCCTTCGTCGTTTGACGGATGATGTTGGATTTTTCCGTTCTGAATCCAGTTCTTTGTGATGTGTACTGGCCCTGGACAGTCAACAGCAGAAGAATCTCTCAATAACAGCGGATACAAACGTAACATTGGCTGCATGTGAAACTACAGCGTTTGAAAACTTGAAATGCGATATGGTAAAACTAGTACAAGGTCCAGGGGGAGCGTTCACCCTTCATCCCCACCACATACCTGCTGACTTGCTTGGCGTTTATAGGTGTGAAGTACAAGGTTTCCAGGGACTCGGCCTGCAGAGCGCGGCGTTTGGCCAGACGCTCCGAGCTACGAACCAGCGGCGTGCTGGACTCTTCAGGCGCTGACAGCTTCCTGCAAAGAAAAGGCGACATATCCGATGGGATGGTTCCATTTATACAGGGTAACTAGAGAACAGCATAAAATCCAAAGTTTACTGTTGTATTATGTGTGCAGTACTATTTTGCGTAAGATTTTCGTTTTGTGATCGCCAACGTTACCTGGTGCTGTTTAGAGAGTCGTCCAGGGAGCTGTGGTCCAGGCTGTCGGAGCTCAACGTTCTCCTCACGGGTTCTCTCACGTCAGTGCTTGAATACGCAGTGGGAACCTTCAAGTAGCTCGAGTCTGCGGTTCGGCCTTCGTTTCCGTAGATCTTATTTTGTGCCCGCAGGTTACGATCTGCGTAAGCCAGCTGAAGATCAAGCAGTGATGGAAATCAGTGTAATAGAGTGGGAAAGTGTGCCATCAAACACCAGAATTGTAAGAATTAAGCTTTTTTTGTCTGATCTGAAGAATATGTCATATCTCTCTAAAATACCAACCTGTGCCTCCAAACTGGCCACGGTTTTCAGAAGTTTCTTCTCGCTGCTTTGCACCTGGTCCAAATCCAACTGAAGCCGCTTGTTTTCCAGTGCGGTGCTTTTCAGTTCCTGCTCTTTGATGTCCATCAAATGCCTCAGATTGGCCACCTCCTCCTCGCTTTTCTGGAGAAGCTGCTTCTTGCTTTTGTAGTGATTAGCCGCGTTCTCCATCTAGAGCAACATAATAGTTAAACACATACATGCATGAAGTCCATACGAGTGCAACAACATGGCAACGCAAGCTGAAAGGAAAGGATCCCACGCACCTGCGCCTTGTAGTGTTCTACGGCCCCTGACTTCTCAGAGAGCTGATCCTGCAGGTCTCTCATCAGGGCCTTGCTTTCTTCTACCGTTTCTCTCTCCTGCAAGAGTTTCTCGTTCTCCTTTTTGAGCATTTCCAGCTCCTGCTGTAGGACAGATTCCAGCTTACGGGAGGCTGCGGTCTCTCTCTCTAAAGACTGCTTTGCTTGAGTGAGTTTCTCAGCCTCTACGGTCATAACTTCGACTCGTTTCTCCAAAGTGTTTACAGCCTTTTCTGTCTGGACTGTCTTCGCCAGAAGTATTTCTTTTTCGACAAGAGTCTCCTTTTCCTTTAAAGTGACAACCTGCAGCTCCTCTGTAACTTCTTTTAGCCTGAGGGCTGCAGATTCTTTGTGTTGACTCAGTTCCGCGTTCACGGAGCAAAGCTGCTGCTGGAGAATGTTCACCTGCTGTGCACATTCCTGTTTAGCTTCAAGTAACATCTGCTCCTTGGCATGGAGTTGCTGAGAAATGGATTCCACCTGCTCTTGAAGCTTCTCCTGAGCCCGTAGGAGCTTCTCCTTCTTAAGGACAGATTCATTTAGCTTTTGAATCTCCTCCTTGTAGGTGTAGATCTGTTTCTGTAGAATATCCACTTGTTTGACTCTCTCCTCCAAACTATGGTGTGACTTCACCAGGTGAGCATTCTCCTGCTGCTTTTGCACCAACAGCTCATCCTTAGATTGCATTTCCTCCACTGCCTTTCTCAGTGAAACCTCAAGTGCAGAGCTGTCATGTTTTAGTGAGACTAGTTGCTCCTCTTTAATCCGGATCTGCTCTTTAAGTCCTCCCATCTCCTCTTCAGAGGCTGACATCTTGAACTTGAAGGTCTCCTTCTCCTGAGAAAGCTCTAGGTTTTTCTGAGCCAGTTCTTCCTCTTTAGCCTGGACCTGCTCTGTTGCAGTTTTCAGTGACTCACTCAGACCCAGCATTTGATTTTTCAGAGCTTGGATCTCATTCTGTAGAACTTCTGACTCTTTGCTGCTTTCAACCTTGAGCTGAGCAGCTTCACTTTCTTTGGTTTGGACTTCCTCTTTCAGCTGATTGATCTTCTCCTCCAGAGCAGCACTGTGTTCCTTAAGAGCCTCAATCTGCAGAGTGCTGTCCTGCTGCTGCTTGGCCAACAAATCATCTTTAGCCCGAACTTGGTCTTTTGCCTCCTGAAGAGAACTGCTTATGGTTTGCATTTGTTTAGTTAGATGGTCAATTTCCTCCTGAAGCTGCTGCGAGTGTGTAGACGTCTCAGACTTCAGCTGAACCAGCTGTTCCTCCCTAGCATTAATCTCTGCATTTAGCCTCTTCACTTCATCATGAGATGCTACCATCTGAGCCTGCAGTAGCTCCATCTGCTGACTGTTCTGTATCTGCTGCTCCGCAAACACATGTTCCTTGGTTTGTAAAGTCTCCTCAGCAGACTTCAGTGAAGAACAGAGACACTCAACCTGCTTCTTCAAGTCTTGGATCTCATTATTTAGTAGTTCTGCCTCCTGTACCTTTTGATCTTTTAGCCTGTTCATTTCTTCCTCTTTTGTCTGGATCTCCTCCTTCATGCTGTGAACCTGCTCCTCAGAGGCAGACAGTTGTTGTTGCAGGAGCTCTTTCTGATTAGCACTCTCCTGCTCCTGGTTGTTAATGGTAACAAGATGCATCTGAATCGTTTCCTCAGCCTTTGTAAGAGAAGAGCTCATCTCATCTAGTTCCTTTGTTAGAGCGCTGATCTCGTGTTGTAGCTTGTCAGAATGTGCAGAGCTGTCATGTTTTAGTGAGACTAGTTGCTCCTCTTTAATCCGGATCTGCTCTTTAAGTCCTCCCATCTCCTCGTCAGAGGCTGAAATCTTCATTTTGAAAGTCTCCTTCTCCTGAGAAAGCTCTAGGTTTTTCTGAGCCAGTTCTTCCTCTTTAGCCTGGACCTGCTCTGTTGCAGTTTTCAGTGACTCACTCAGACCCAGCATTTGATTTTTCAGAGCTTGGATCTCATTCTGTAGAACTTCTGACTCTTTGCTGCTTTCAACCTTGAGCTGAGCAGCTTCACTTTCTTTGGTTTGGACTTCCTCCTGCAGCTGATTGATCTTCTCCTCCAGAGCAGCACTGTGTTCCTTAAGAGCCTCAATCTGCAGAGTGCTGTCCTGCTGCTGCTTGGCCAACAAATCATCTTTAGCCTGAACTTGGTCTTTTGCCTCCTGAAGAGAACTGCTCATGATTTGCATTTGTTTAGTTAGATGGTCAATTTCCTCCTGAAGCTGCTGCGAGTGTGTAGACGTCTCAGACTTCAGCTGAACCAGCTGTTCCTCCCTAGCATTAATCTCTGCATTTAGCCTCTTCACTTCATCATGAGATGCTACCATCTGAGCCTGCAGTAGCTCCATCTGCTGACTGTTCTGTATCTGCTGCTCTGCAAATACATGTTCCTTGGTTTGTAAAGTCTCCTCAGCAGACTTCAGTGAAGAGCAGAGACGGTCAACCTGCTTCTTCAAGTCTTGGATCTCGTTATTTAATAGTTCTGCCTCCTGTGAACTCTGATATTTCAGTCTGTTTACTTCTTCCTCTTTTGTCTGGATCTCCTCCTTCATGCTCTGGACCTGCTCCTCAGAGGCAGACAGTTGTTGTTGCAGGAGCTCTTTCTGATTAGCACTCTCCTGTTCCTGGTTGTTAATGGTAACAAGATGCATCTGAATCCTTTCCTCAGCCTTTGTAAGAGAAGAGCTCATCTCATCTAGTTCCTTTGTTAGAGCGCTGATCTCTTGTTGTAGCTTGTCAGAATGTGCAGAGCTGTCATGTTTTAGTGAGACTAGTTGCTCCTCTTTAATCTGAATCTGCTCTTTAAGTCCTCCCATCTCCTCTTCAGAGGCTGAAATCTTGAACTTGAAGGTCTCCTTCTCCTGAGAAAGCTCTAGGTTTTTCTGAGCCAGTTCTTCCTCTTTAGCCTGGACCTGCTCTGTTGCAGTTTTCAGTGACTCACTCAGACCCAAGACTTGACCTTTCAGAGCTTGGATCTCATTCTGTAGAACTTCTGACTCTTTGCTGCTTTCAACCTTGAGCTGAGCAGCTTCACTTTCTTTGGTTTGGACTTCCTCCTGCAGCTGATTGATCTTCTCCTCCAGAGCAGCACTGTGTTCCTTAAGAGCCTCAATCTGCAGAGTGCTGTCCTGCTGCTGCTTGGCCAACAAATCATCTTTAGCCTGAACTTGGTCTTTTGCCTCCTGAAGAGAACTGCTCATGATTTGCATTTGTTTAGTTAGATGGTCAATTTCCTCCTGAAGCTGCTGCGAGTGTGTAGACGTCTCAGACTTCAGCTGAACCAGCTGTTCCTCCCTAGCATTAATCTCTGCATTTAGCCTCTTCACTTCATCATGAGAGGCTACCATCTGAGCCTGCAGTAGCTCCATCTGCTGACTGTTCTGTATCTGCTGCTCCGCAAACACATGTTCCTTGGTTTTTAAAGTCTCCTCAGCAGACTTCAGTGAAGAGCAGAGACACTCAACCTGCTTCTTCAAGTCTTGGATCTCATTATTTAGTAGTTCTGCCTCCTGTACCTTTTGATCTTTTAGCCTGTTCATTTCTTCCTCTTTTGTCTGGATCTCCTCCTTCATGCTGTGAACCTGCTCCTCAGAGGCAGACAGCTGCTGTTGCAGCAGCTCTTTCTGATGAGCACTCTCCTGTTGCTGGTTGTTAAGCAGTACCTGCTGAGCCTCAGCGTGTTCCTTAGCTTGTGTGAGGGAGTCATTCAGACTTTCTAAATTACTTTTTAAGTCATTAATCCCTCGCTCCATGATTTCAGTCTGCAGAGCACTTTCAGTCTGTAGCTTGACAAGCTGCTCATTTTTGGTTTGGATCTGTGCTTGAAGCCTCTGAATCTCCTCTTCACAGCTTGCAATCCTTAGCTGTAGTGACTCCGTTTGTTGGACATTCTCTTGTTGGGTTTTGGCTAAAAGTTCTTGCTCAATTAGAATTTGTTGCTCTGCCTGTTTGAGAGACGAGCCAAGCACATCCACTTGAACTGCTAAAGTCTGGATTTTATCATGAAGAATTTTTTGCTCATTCAATTTCTGCAGTTGTAAACTGGCAAGCATTTCCTCTTTAGCTTTGATTTCATCTTTGTTTCTTTTAGTTTCATCCGTAAGACTGTCAACTTCTTCCATAAGAGTGTTAATTTGTTGGTCTCTATCAGCCAAGCAGGAACCTGCAGCACATAACCTTGTCTCAAGATCTTTCACTTTTTCTTCAGTCTGGTTTAGAAGATCTTCCTTTTCTTTTTTTAAATCCTTTAGTTTCTGGATTTCCTGTTCACAAACAGCAACATGCTGCTGCAGTCTGGTCGTCTGCTCCGTTCTCTGCTGCTCAACTTTCTCGAGTTGAAGCTTAAGATCCTCGATCTCCTGCTGGAGGCGTGCTCTCTGTTCAGACATCTCCTTTTGAATCTTGTCCAAGATTTCATCCTTTGCTTGAATAATTTCTTCAGCCTCCGACTTCTGTTGCTCCAGCAGCTCTTTCTGTTGGCTGATTTCCTGTTGATAATCTGCCAGCTTTTGTGATTTGGCCTCAACCTCCAGCTCGGCCTTTTTCAGGGAGCTAAACGTGCTCTCCAGTTCATTCCTCAAATTGTTGATTTTAGTCTCAAACATTTCCCTCTGGCAATTTAAAAGAAGACCATTAGTAATCATCAGTGTTATCCAATATCAGTTTTGAACACTAAATTATAAACTTTACCTCCATTACAGGTCCCATATTCTCTCCCACTTCTTCCTTTGTGACCCTAATTATTTCATCCTCCAAACAGGAAATCTTTCCCTGAAGGATTTGGATTTGTTCTGTCAAGAGCTCCTAAAAAAATTGAGAACATATTTGGTAACATGACAATGTATCACAAAGTGTAAAGTGAAATCTGATTAGTATTGAATTACCAGACAAAGGCAAACCAAAAGAGGTAGCTGTGAAGCTTCGGTTTTACGGACACACCTTTTGAGCAGTAGCTTGGTGAAGTTCAAACTGCAGGTGGCTTGTTTTGCTTGTCCACTCCTCCTGAGCCGATGCTTGGATTTCTGTCAGTCGGCTAACTTCTGCCTCAAAGGTAGCAAGCTGCGAACACACAGCTCTCACCTAAAAAAAGCAAGAATTTAAATCAACTACAGAATGAAGTAAAAAGCATCCCAGCTTGTAGACGGCTCATGTGACTCATAATTGCAGTTTATAGGATTGGAAATCTTAGTAAAAAAGGAAATAATTACACCCCATTACCTGGGAGGAGAGAACACCATTCTCATCCGTAAGGTCGTCTACTTTCCGCTCCATTAATAAAGAAGTATTCTTGAGGTCTTTATTTTGCTTCAGCATCTCATTAAGGCGCACATGTAACCTGAGGAAAGAGTCAGTTTACACAGAGGTTTCTTTAGTTTGTAGGTTTTGGTATAAATTAAAGATATCCTTGCATTTGACATTACAGTTGATTATTAAATGTCAGTTTGTTTTAGTGTCAAATTAAGTGACACTTTAAAGTCAAATATGTTTTTTTTTTTAATTGTATAACTTACGTGTCATTCTTCATCTCCAGCTCGTTGATTTGTTCCCTGGTAACCTGTTCCTGATTATTCTGCTCTTCTTTCATCTTGTCCAGGTGGTACTGAAGCTGATTAATCAGCGACTCTGAAGATAAAAAAAGTGAACACATTTTTAGAAAACAAATTTAGTTACCTAAAAAGGGGAACATGTGGTGGCCGGTGCCCTTTCCATACCTCTTTGTGTAATAAGTGTGATCTTGCTGGCCAGCTCCCTTTCCAAGCTGTCTCTGTAGTCTCGCTCCTTGATCATCTGTCTCTGCATCTTCCTCAACTGAAATTTGGGTGTGTTCATAATGTCCTGCAGAGGGGACTTGCTGTGGAAACCAGAACAGACACATTAGGCAAGAATTATGCTGAAAGCTATAAAACATCAGAGACTTGCATGCGTAAATGAGTGTACAGCACATTTACTACAAATGTAGGAGGGGATGTGTGCATTGTACAGTGTGATGTTCTTTCACATGTGACAATGTACAAATACTGTATTTAAAAAAAGAGCAGTTTTAAAGTAAAGCTCAGCTTGTGCAAACGTTCAACTAACAGAATTCTGATATTATATTGTTGCGTAAATGACCAGATCATCTGTTCTTAAACTACGAGTTAACACTTTTTAATAAAATATAAAATAATTTATATTTATTTTCTTTTTATAATCAATTTCATGATATTTGGAGGAGTGAATGGAACATAATAAGCTTTATGTTATGTAAATTTCAATTCATGATCAATCATTCAGACCTGACTGAGGACGAGGCCACAGTTTGCATCTCCATAAACATAATTTTGTGTGTTCGACGAAAGATGGGGGACTCATCATCTGAGACTGAAGAGATAGTTGACACAGTTGAGGATGGGGTGGTTGTTGTTCGATCCAATATTTCACGACAGACAGGCAAATCTGAAAATTGGAAAAATTGAAAAGTCTAAAAAGTTCAATCTAAAACAGGTTTTATTTCATGTGATTGTATGTGACGCAGAGTCCAAAGAGCATGTGTCAAACTGTGGTCCTCAAGGTCCTGTGTCCCTGCTGGTTTTCCAACTCTCTGCTGATTACCTTGAACAGGTGTGTCAAGTGGCTCATCCAGCTCTTGATTGACTGAACACACCTGATCGAGGTAATCAGTAGGACCTGGGGCAGAGAGACTGAAATACCAAAAACAAAAAGGTGCCCGAGTTTGACACCCCTGGAAAGTGACATCATGAATAACTTACATCTCCTTGCCAAATATGCATCAAGTCCATGACTGAGATTAACAGAGCCCTCGCTCTCCATCACAAAGCGACTGGTCAAGTTTGCTATCTCTTGCTAAAGAAAGAGAAGAAAGAACAGCACAACATGAGTAAAATAGGAAGTACCTCTGTGACCGACAGCAAATATTAAAAACTGTTCTTGTTACCTCTGTGTCAGAATCTAACAAATGAAGGGTACAGCGTTCGTTCATCATGTCATGGTACACAAGCAACAGGAGCACCTGGCGAGATTATGAACACCAAGTTAGAATATGTCTGTGACTTTTATAGTTTCACTATTTCTATTTGCATTTTACCTTTGCAATTTCTATAGTTAGACTGGTGTCATCTGTCATGTTGTTCCAACATAATGATGCTCCACGAAATCTGCAATCCTCTAAAAAACGCAAAAGATTGTTTAAACCAATGGATGACTGAGTAGTGTTAGACCAAGTCTTCATTGAATCAGTACCTAACAGTCAAGCAGAGTATGGTGCAAAACATTTGCAATATTAAACCAGAAGATATCTGAGAAAACAGAGGGTTCAACCAAGGAATTAACTGAGCTACTATACTGACGTTAGGAAATGCAGCCTATAGTATTAAATAGTATCATTGTATTTATTACAGCATGTAGGCTGTACTAAGGTCACACTTGATAACAGACTTAAAATTCATTTCTTAATGTGCCAAAAAAAAACTTACTTTGCAAGAAATCTGCAATGAGTTTCAATGGATCATCGGTGGAAGAAGTCAAATAAGGACTGGGTCCTTTTTTACTGGGACAACAAAAAGGTAAAACAGAGTCAAAATGAAGGTTTCATTTCACAATACAGTTTTCACAATATGACAATCCTGTAATTGTCCAGGTGCAGGACCCTGTAAGTAATTATTGACCATGCCATGTTTACACTGATGAAACACTTCATATTGTTCATATTGTTCTACTTACAGCATACAAACAACTTTAAATATGACCAATCCATCACGTAAATCGTCAATAGTTAGTTCTTGGTTGGCCAGTTTTAAGCTGTTTACCTGTAAAGAGTTTGATAAGTTGGATAAATAACAACAGTTTTTTAAATAGCCTGTTTATTCATAAACCTTTTGAACTACATTACCATCAACTTACCCAGCCGAGAAGAGCCCTAACACCCAAGTTGAGCGTCATGTTGGCTGATCATTTATCTTCAACCTGGACGTGTAAACAGGGAACACGAGCATATTTGGCTTAGCGTGTATGCAAACTACACCTGTTATTACATTTCTTCAATTTCAGGTAACTATCCTGCTCAGTAGTCAAATAATTCAGTATGGGCAATACTAGTTAATGTTGGTATTTAGTAGAAGCCGAGCTAGCTACCACAACTTCAACGCCCATTTAAGTGAATAATGGTTTCGCTAAATCCAGTCGTATAAATTGTTGAAGCCATCATTTGCATCCACCAGAGACTCACCTCAAAAGGCCACGACGTTAGTCAGTTTTCTATCTGCACTTGAGTTCAAACGTTTAACCTCCTTTACTGACTACAAACAGCGTCTGCTAACAAACTGTTTAGAGCGATACAAGACAAAATTCAAAAAAAGGGTTGGCCATTAAACTGGCCAATGAGCTTTCAATACGGGAGAGTCGATTGGCTGGTTTAAGCTAGCGGACATAATAGTCGAAGCTTATTGGTTTTAAACCCGGAAAATGGTGTGAGACCCTAAGTGTCAACACAGGCCGGTAAAGGCAGCACAAAATAAAACAAAATAAAATGCATTCTGTCTGCACTTGTATTTATAAATAGTTAATGTTTATTTATTTGCATATTTTTAAAATGGTAATAATATAGTTGAGCGACCACTTTCAATAAAATTAGGTTACACTGTTAATGATTAAGACAAGCTACAAGTACGCATACATAAGTTTTTTTTAAACTAATAAATTAACGTTAAGTGTTAAAGTTTTACCTGCGTCCATTATGACGACAAGTTACTTAACCAAAATGTCCATGAAGGACTGGAGGTTGCAATCTGGTTTAACTACAAGCCCCATAATCGTTCGTTTCCTGGCAACCGGCTGTTGTGGCATTAAACAGGCCGCTCACTCTAATTGTTTGGTTGGCTGGCTAGCTAAATAGACACGATTTACTTATGATAGTCAACGCTACTATTAATTTAAAGTTGCCTTATATTTCGGGTAAGGGTCTAAATCATAAAGCCGTGCTTTGCATATTAACTGTACTTGCACTGTAATGAAACATTTATGCTGTTTTTTGGTTAGCGACGTGTTTAGTGACGTCACTGTTGTCGTCTCACAGGTGAGTAAACCTTTGATGCAAACATGTATGGCGCGCCGGTGGATTTATCTTTCAAACACATCTGCAATTTAGCAGGTATTTTACAACAACAGTACTAAGATCAACCTTTTTCATCAGTGCCTTATTTATTTTTTGTTTTTTTTTGCTTTATTTCCTCCTTGTCCTTTATCACTTTATAATTAGTATACCTGTCTTTCTGGTACACTAATAATACAGTTTAGCCGAGAAAGGAATTCCAAACAGGAAACACAAACAAAAGAAGTACATTCATATTAAATGCTCAGTATTCACAGTTTTCATTTTGATGCTTTTAGATGCATGGACACAGAAACCCAGCGAGGGTCTGCGGCCTTTAAAGAGAAATTCAGCAATGAAGTACATAAGCCACTCTCTGCGTCTTAACAACAACAGCATCACCAACATCCAGGATCTCCATAAAACTACTAGCCACTTCCTGGCTGAGCCATCTCAGCTGGCATGGCTGGACCTGTCCTTCAACAACATCACACATATAGACCATGTGAGCGTCCCCTGTGTGTTTTCTTTACTTTCTTCCTGACTCTTGCAAACATATTTTTCTATAAATCTTTTGGTTGGTTGAAGCAGTTAGAGATGATTATGTTGTTTGCTTTTGCATGTATGGGCGTCTAGTCACATTTGTGCATTCTTTTTTTAGGTGTTGTGTGAGCTGCATGAGCTGCGAGTGTTATATCTTCATGGCAACAACATTTTTATTCTGTCAGAGGTGGAAAGGCTGCGAGCGCTGCCACATTTACGTTCCATCACTCTGCACGGGAATCCTATAGAAACCAACAAAGCTTACAGGTGGACACTTTCTGCAACTGTAAATTCACTCTATACACGCGCACACACACACACACACACACACACACACACACACACACACACACACACACACACACACTGTATACAAATATCAAATAGTTGAAGGAGGCGTATTTTATATCTCATATCTGAGCCCAGTGGCCACAGCACTTAGCAGTGATCTGCTGTTGTTGGTAGTTTGCAGCGTACAAAATAGAAAAAACACAGAAAAGCCAGCTCATAATACTGCCCCACGTCTGAGAGAGAGAAGGAAGGGTGAGATACAAATGCGTCAAATGCCTCGCAAGCATGTTGGCCCACGAAACTGTAACAGACGGCCAAATGCAGATTAGGCTCATGTTACTACTCTGCGTAGCAACACTCACAAACATCCATAGAAGTTTTAGCATCTGTTGCAAAGGCTATTCCACAGTACCTGTTCGTCATAAGTGAGTTCAACTTGTTGGTTTGTTGCACATCAGAATATTACTGTATGTCCATATGTGTGGCAAAGTTACAATATAGATAAGGTTTAGAAGCGTAGTATTTAAATAAACAGTAATAAATAAACAATAATTTTTTGTATTCATCTTGAACACTATTCAAACATTCATTCACTATTTTAAGTATCTTTTTTTTTTATCTTTAGGAATCGTGTAATTTCAGCTCTGCCTTGGTTAAAGAATATGGACTTCAGCGCTGTAACACAGCAGGAACGAGTCATGGCAAAAATCTGGCATCAAAGCAACACCCGCAGCCAAAGCATCAAGGACACTCTAAAGTGACTGCATGTCTTTTTGTAGTGTGCTGTATATGCATCTGTGAAAAAGCATTTTATATTATATGAGCATGTGGACGTTTACATTTATGTAATAAGACACTAGACCTTATGTTTAAGTTTTTAATGAATTGATTAAACCGAAGAGAGAACAAAATAAAACTTTTAAAACTTTTTTGGTACTAGCCTAACATATAACGAACGTATTCCAGGTAGTATTACACAGGTAACAAATAAAAGAAAAAAAATGCCAAGAACCCTTTGCAAAAAGCTTAAATCGATTGCAGGGTTGAAAAAGTCACATCCTTGCTGATCATCCCTTTAGTAACTCCAGAGAGGCTCGCCGTGCTCTCCTCCAAAGAGTCAATATTGGCTTAAAACAAATAAATAATCACAAAAAGCGTTTGTATCATTTAATCTGCTGTGGTACATGGGTTGGTAACGCTCCCCCACACTGCTACAAAGGTTAGTTCTGAACAACCTAGTGATATTACTCCGCAGCATCAAGCTTAACAGCTAACACACGCAGGCCGTAAAAGTGTTTTTCATAAAAACATTTGTTACATGCCGTTCTTGACCAATGAACTCGCCACAAAAAGAGGAACTTCATACAATCCATCATCTATGTTCATATCAGAAAATTCTGTACAATGAAGGCATGAATATACAATATCCGTCTCCGCACCCACCAAACATCAACCCCCCTTCCTCTCTGTATTCCTCTGCTGTTTTTAAAGAAGTTTTTGGGATTTGATTTGAAGAGTCTGCCAGCTCCAACTTTCAGTGCTAGAAAACTGCAGAGAATAAATGACTGTAAACTCAAGAACGTGCGCCCCAAAAAGCTCCATCCATCCCACACCCAGTGACATTAGTAAGCACACCCAGCAGCACCGTGCTCCTGTTCGCATCCTCACCCACCAGAGGCCCCCAGACGTGGACAGCAGTCATGGTTTGATCTTAACTGGATAAACACATTACACACTGGATGACAAATTACTAATCAACAAGATCCACTGTATGTATTTTTTTTTTTACTCCAGTTGGTTCATGTTTAAGTTGTAGTGAAACATGTTTTTTTTTCAAGCCAGGGACAGCATAATTGCCAAATCTTCAAGGCATATCCGAATTTTAGAATTACAATTCATTACATCTTACTTAAATGGAGTTTTTTTCCCCCATTAAATTGTTTGAATCCTCACCCAGTGCATGTCGTACTGTGATCATTTCCACTACACTATGGCACAGACACTCTAACGCAAATTGTACCAAGTAAACACAGCAATAGCCAGTGGCTTGTGCCAACAATCCCCTATTTTATACCTTTGACTGGTGTGAACAGATACCCTTACTTGCCTAGTATACAGGCTAGAAAACAACAAAATAAGTTTATGATGAAAACCGTTTAAAAAGATCAAAAAAGAACAATGACTTGTCCACAGCTTGTTCTGACAAAACCTGGCTTTGTTTTTGATGTAACGTAATTTACACCCCACTGTCTTCAGTAGACAACTGTCCATTGGCAAAGAAAAAATAATAATTTGTCACTGACCCATAATTAACTAGACTCAATTCACAAGATGCAAGTGCACATCTGTGTCAGAAGAGACATGGATGATAATCAAAAGAACCAAGATGCTTTAATAGATGGTAGGCTGAAGGGTGAGGATGCAGGAGTGGCACAGAGAGCGCACGATGGGAGGAACAATATGCAGGCCAGAGTCGCAGAATCAGGGAATGGCAAACTGGACAACCAGTTCTTCTTTAGCATCCACTTTGATCTGAGAGATTGCACTGTAAGCATACGCTGCTATCTTGGACACCTGCAGACAAAGCAGAGTAATATTGGAGTGTGCAAAAAAACATGGCAAAACTAAAATTATTAGTGTGAAATACAGAAATATTAGGAGGAGAAAAACTACACTACCAGGGAAGCGTTAGATACCTTTAAGACCTATTTTAAGTCACATATGGTCGCCCCCTTCTCGTGTATATTGTTTTTAACAGTGATGATAAATGTTACATTCACCCAGGTATCACATGACAAGAAGCAATGCAAATGCAATAAAAACACACAAACATCTTATTCATGAATGTTTAGGAACATCATTACCTGCTGAACATCTGAATATGGCACCAGGTCACTCGCAAGCACTTGGTGGGGTTGACTAGTGAGGGAGGGTAGAGCAAGTGCTTTCTTCTGGGGCAGACTATTGCTCAACACAGCTAGCTTTGTACTGGAACAAACCAAGAAACAGAAGCTTATCAAGATTCTGTCACTATCTACAACAAAGTATAAAGTTTAAAACCCAGTTTGTTCAGGACACGCCTCTCGGCCAAACTGATGGCCACGTCCTGTGTTCCAGGAATGCACCATAAAACCTGGGACTGTATTACAGGATAAACTTAGCTACTGCGTCGGGTAGAAATCATCCAGCTGCCACTGGGTGTCAGCATATCTCACCATGTTAAAAAAAATAAGAGGAAAAAGCAGAACTGCTCCTATTTTTGATTGATCAACTTCCTTTGGCTTTTTTTTAGGTCAGTGCATTTGTGTGGAAATCAGCCATTTCATTTTCAAGCCAACACTAACCACAGTAAGACTATACTTTCTATTAATCCTATAGATTCTTGTTCTAAAAGGACATCTCTTGACCTGCACATTTTACATATGCCCACACCAGCAGCCACTCAGTCACAAACCTGTATTGCCGAGCTTTGTCCATGTACTCGTGCGGCTCCATCAAGAGAGACTCAGCTGCTGCGACATCAATGATATTCCTGTCAGACAAAAAAAATAGTAGCAAGTTAATTAAGAATTTACAGCAAGCTAAAATGGAATCACCCATGTTTGCATGAAGGGTGACTTACTGTGCCGTCTTTGTGAGGATGGATGTAAGAAGGGCCTGTTCATCAGTCCGGGCTGAGGGGACACTGGGGGTGACCCAGTCTGACCCATTTGGTGGTTTGCTGACAGGATTCGGATGAGGAATCAGCGGCTTATATTCTTCTGGTCTCTGGAAGATTTAGAAAATAACACATTGGAATGACCAGTAATCATATTTTACAACAAACGTGATGCTGCGTTTTACAACAAAAACAATCACTGTCTGTTTCAGCAATACATTACAAATTTATAATTTAATTAAAAAAGGGACCATTTACAATATTTTTTTCATTCGCAACGGTAAATCATTTCATTAAACAAGATCTATTGATTCAGCTCAGGAACCAGTGCATTCTACAGTCACAGTAACACATACTGTACCATCAACACAGTCAAAGTTCTGCCTTACACACGAAACAGGTTTGAGCCAGAATCACTGGTAACGAATGTAACGAAAGTAACAAATTAATTTATAAGCTGCTTTAAACCCAGTGGCTTCCGGTGTGAGTTTTAAAATGCTTCTCACACATTTATTTGCCTTTTCCTCACGTATCGTCGTTTCCCACATACGTGCTAACTCCACAGCAGCTTGTGTTGGACAAGGCCCCATACGAGGGCTAGCAAGCTAATGCTATTTCAGGCGTCACCTCACACACAATATTAGACAAAACACTGCACAGTAGTATCGTCAAACAATAACCAACTGCATGTTATGTGCGGCGCGTGGTGATTCACACAGCATTCCTCCTTCTGTGCCGTTAGATAACCTTGTGTAAATCGCAGCACGTAGCCAGCTAGCGTTAGCTCACTACCTGGTCTGTGTTGTCGTTGTCGCTGCTGTAACAGCAACCCATGGCAGCGTCCGAGGGCGAAGCTACACAACCCCGGCCTCCCTGTTGTCCGTCACAAACCAAACGTCCTCGTCCTCTCCAGCAAACATACAACGTTCGCCCTGCGCGTTTTTATAGTAGCTTCATCTGAACGCAGGAAGCCTCGGTCACCAGGAGCTCCTCAGACGAGCTATCACATGACAGCGACTGTGGTGCAACAACACAGCGTCCACGTCCGGGTACTTCAGAGGCAGCCGTGGCCTCCGTCACGTGACGGAGGAAAAACCCTAATGATTGATTCAAAATAGGAACGAAAGTATACTTGACATTATTACAAATACAGTTAATTCCAAGCCCAGTTGATCCGCATTGACCGAATGAGCCGCAGCATATCTAGTGCTCTATTGCATACGTTCTATGGATGGAAGCACGTAGTTTTGTGTAATTTTATCTCCACAGCCAAAAGAGAGTCACAGAGATTTCCTGATAGTATAAACCAGATAAATAAACAGATTACTGAAACATTTTTTATTTCAAAGAAACATACAGTATATATAAAAAACAGACTAACAAAAACAGACATGTGATGCTTTAAACTAAAGCATGACAAAAAAATAGTAACACAAGTTTAAGTCATTGAAACTCATAATAAGCGGCCACCGAGCAACATCAAACAAGATGAGGCTTGCCGCTGCATACGTGCCGAGCTCCCTGCAAACAGATCAAAGGGCCGCGGACGCCCCGTGGCTCAGCGTGACGACAGAGTCCGCCGCCGCACGCGCCGCAGCTGCGCTCCATTCACGTCGTAGCAGTCGGATGTGGGACAGCGCTGCGGAAACGCGGCCCACTACCGCAACGGAACCCGTGTCTGTTTCTGCACACAAATCAGCAGTTCGGACGAGGAGCGAGCACGGTTCGGCCCTCGCGTTAAATGCGGAGCCAGACGCCGGTGTGGCGGTGACGGGGAGGCGCCTGCCCTCTCATTAACCCCCCGTTTCCTCCACGCCTCCTCCGTTTACTCCCACAAACCGGTCAAGTCCAGGCAGCGCCGTTGACTTCACTCAGAAGTTCCTCGTTGGAGCGCGAGCACGATGTCTGCGCTTCTGCTCAGCTGTTTTGCGCTGCTCGGACTCTCGCGGGCCCAGATCGGGCTGCCGCCGCCGCCGTCTCTCGGCTTCAGCTCCTCGGTGCGCTCGGCGTGCAAACCCATCCCCAGCACCATGTCCCTGTGCCACGGCATCGGCTACGCGCACATGCGGGTGCCCAACCTCCTCGGCCACGACTCGCTGCGCGAGGCGCAGCAGCAGTCGGCGGCGTGGCTGCCGCTCGTCTCCAAGCTCTGCCACCGGGACACCAAGAAGTTCCTGTGCTCGCTCTTCGCGCCGGTGTGTCTGCCGGAGCTCAGCGGGCCGCTCAGCCCCTGCGGGGGCCTGTGCGAGGCCGTGCGCGACGGCTGCGTGCCCGTCATGAGCGCGTTCGGGTTCCCGTGGCCGGAGATGTTCAACTGCTCCCGGTTCCCGCGCGGGACCGAGCTCTGTATCCCGGCAACCGGCGAGCAGGAGCAGAGGACGGCGGAGGAGGCGAGGCGGGAGGAGGCGCTCAAAGGTCAGTGGAGGTCACCTCCTGTGAACACAGCTGCTGCTTTCATCTGATTGTACTAAATCAGTGTTTCCCGGGGATTTTTGCTTTCTTCAGATGATTATGGGCTTCAGAAAAGACTACATTATGTCTTCTTAATGCATAATTATTACTTCTGCCCTCTAGGTCAACCATGATGTCATGTGATGTACCGTCTCCTCTGATTTAATTTAAAATAATTATTTTCATCTATTCATCCATTAAGACTTATCTTTTGTTCTTTTTTACACCCCGATCGCGTTGTTTCCGCTCAAAGTCCCACTATCTTCCCACCCCTTCTCACATGCAGACACTTAGAGGCAGCTCATCCCGTCTCCTTTACCTCCCCAGGCAGTGTTATCTGCGAAGCCTGTAGCCTGGCCGCCGAAGGAGAGACAGACGTCCGGGAGCACTTCTGCCGCAGCCCATATGGTGAACACCAACATCTCACTCCACAGATTATCTGGAGCAAGTTTGAGTGACCGTCATTAAATCACATTATCTCTGTGGCAGCGTTTAAGATGCGCCTGGGCAGCGCGTCCACGGTGGGGACCGACCGGCAGCTGGTGCCCACGGCCCGTAGCCGCATCCTGAGGTGGGCGGGTGGAGACGCAGACAGGGCAGGAGGTGGAGGTGCGGTGGCGCACAGCGCTCTGTGGCTGCACGAGGGAGGCTCCTGTACGTGCCCTGGGTTGGACTCTGCACAGGCGGCGGAGGAGGCGCAGGTAAAGAAGAGACAAGCGAAGGAGGAGGGAAAGGAAGGGAGCGCGGTCCGAGGCGCTTGGTTCCTGGCTTTGGCTCAGGCGCAGGAGGGGAGGTTGGTGCTGACTCGGCTGATGAGGTGGACCAGGGGCGACAAGGAGCTGAAGAAGTTCATCAGAGCACTGCTTAAACAGTCCTGTCCAGAGCTGCAGACAGGCAGATATTAACAGCTCCAGCCTGGAAACGCGGATGCTGTTTGGTTGTTATGTGTCGCCGACTGTCACAGTATGAGGTCAATAGATGACACTGAGTGGGAATTGTTTAATGCAGTGTAAATGGATGTGTGCTGTACGATTATCCTCTAAATCTGCATAGCAACCACATCCTGATTAATTGTTTCTGCTAAAGTGTGACAAATGATACAGTCAGTCACTGTCACAGGTTTGATAATATTTTAACCAAGAAGCTTCTTATCAATGCTTTTAGAGTTTGTTTAACAAAATAAAGAAAATCCTAAAGTGCCGATAAAGCCTTGTTATAGTGTACTACCACACCTGGCGTGTAGAGGCCGCTATGCTTCAAACTGATGGCTTGTGCGTTTAGTGTTATTGTGTACGTGTGTATATTGAGGACACAATGGACTGACGTTACTAAACGTTTTCTATTGATGGATATTTTGGTAAAGTTTTGTTGTAGTTGTATACCTACATCACTTTGTATTTCATGATTTGTTTTTTTTTTAAATAAATAATACCCACAGTGTGGTACATTACATTTAGACAGGACAGTAAATGTGTTTGTTTTTTTTACCTTTCCACTTTTCATCCACTCAGTAAAAATAGACATTGGACTCCATTGGACCTTTACGCACACACCTGTTGACGTTACCTTGATATATCGAATGTCAGACTCGGTCTCTGTCACTGCTCTTCACAGTGAGAATCCCAAATCCAGTAAGACGCATGCGTCCGACCCCAAAGGTAAACTACTGCTAACGATTATGTATTTAATTACAGTGTGTTGCTCTCATTGTTGTTTAGAAATTAAGGTGTATGATGTCATGTGTGACACATCAATTATTGATCGCCCCAGATCTCTTACCTTCTCTTACACGCGCACACCTTGGTCATTCTGCACTTGTCTCTGCTGAAGCGCTACCTCTTTCCTTCTCATCGTCCGCTCGACTCCTCTGCTTTCGTTTTGGAACAAAGGTGAGACTGTCTGTTTGTCTCTGACTCTTATTGGTTTCACATCTGTTTCATGAGCTAGTCTGTAGTTACCTAAAGTAATAGAAAGCTCTAGAGCCTGTTTTCTTCTTACAACAAATGCCTGAAGCTTGAAAGACTGAACTTGAGCCAATTTCATATATTTTCGAAATATAAAAAGTGTTTTTAAATGAATTAACATCTAATTTCAGATAAGTGTATCTTTTCAGAAACTATTAAATGAACTGTGTGTGTCCTTGCACAAGCCACGATGGTGTCTCCCGCCATCGCTTTGGCCTTCCTCCCGCTCCTGCTGACGCTGATTATCAGGTACCGCTACTTCTTCGTGCTGTTCTACCGGGCGGTCCTGGTCAGGATATGGAACGACTGTGCCACTGGCCTGAGTCGCGAGGAGCGCGCCTTCCAGTACGTCCTCACCCAAGCCACCCCTGGAGACCCTGACAGCATCCTGGACACCTTTGATCTCTGGTGCAGCAAGGTGGAGTTCATCAGCAACATTGGGCCTAAAAAGGGTAGGAAGGTGACCAGAATGCATCTGATGGTCTGTTTAGTAGAAAGCTGATTGACTAGACTCATTCCTGCTGTGTTCAGGAAAGATCCTGGACCGGCTGCTGATGGAGCAGAGCCCTCTAACAGTGCTGGAGTTGGGCTCCCACTGTGGGTATAGCACGGTGCGGATCGCCCGGGCTTTGCCCTTGGGTGCCAGGCTCTACAGCGTTGAGATGGACCAAGGGAATGCTGCCATCGTTGAGAAAGTCGTTCGCCTGGCAGGGTTTGATGATGACACGGTGGGAGCTGAGATATGGGACATCGCTCTCTGTATATGACCAACATATGAAAACACCACAGTCCTATGTTGTTAATGGGAGACTTTTAGTTTGTCTTTTACTGGAGTCATCTTGTATAATTAATTCTTCAGGTAGAACTCATCGTGAACCCATCTGATGAGGTGATTCCTCGGCTGAGGTCTGACTATGGCTTAGAAAGGCTGGATTTTGTGTTTATGGACCACTGGAAGAAGTGCTACCTTCCTGATCTGCAGGTTGGGGGAATAAATCATTTAAGTGACTGAAAAAAGTTTGTTTCTCTCAGTGAACAAGAAGTTCAGTTCATCTAAACTTACAGATAATCATTTAAAACTAATATGATGCTTGTGCTGTAAAACAGAAATCCTTCTTTTCCCAAATGCATTCTGCCTAATGCAGTTACGTGACTACGTGACATGTCTGTGTGTGTGTACAGTTGCTGGAGGGCTCTGGTCTGCTGGGAAAAGGGTCGATGGTAGTGGCAGACAACGTGCTGTTTCCTGGGGCTCCAAAGTTCTTGAGATACATCAGGAAGTGCGGCCTGTATGAATGGAAGATTCACCGGGCAACGCTGGAGTACAGCAGGGGCGTCAGGGACGGGATGGCTGAGCTGGTGTTCCAGGGGATCAAGTAGATCATGCAGACTGTGGCAAACTGGGATATCACATGCTATTGCTCAATTACACATTCTGGATGGTATACGTCATGTTAAAGCATTAAGGAATAAGGAATCTAATGTGAAAAAAAGAAGTGGAGTGTCTCAGTGGTTCTTTTGTCATGCAACTCAAGTGAATGAACTGCCCGAATATCATCCGAAAGATCTGCATACGTGAATAATTATTTCTTGTCATGACAGATGCCTGATCAAACCTAATGCCAGAAATGACATAAGTATTTTATGCTGTAAACACAAGATAAAGAAACTAACATAAGCAAATTCATTAAGTTATAAAAATCTAACTTGGTGTCAGTTTCAGTTTTAGCAAGTTTGTAATGAATGTTATGACTCTTGGTAGGAACCAAAACAGTGAACTGTTGACCTCTTACTATAAATGTTGAAGTGAATTAGACATTGGATTTACCAACACTATCTGTTCTTAACTTTAACCTAATGCTTTTGATCTTACTGAACATTAACACAAGGCATCCTTCACTGACATCATTATATAATATTTACACCTATTTATTAAAAATAAAATGCTCAATTTCATCAAAATAATTTATTTTAATACAAACTGTCAGGGCATGTTTTCATTTTACAACAAATAATATGAAAACCCCCATTAGCAACTGGTGAGATAGTTTGAAAGGACAAGTGTGTTCACATTCAAATTCCTCTATGTTACCAAGTTTATACATTTGACAGTAAAAACATAAACACTGTCTTAACCTTATACTGGCTCACAAGCTTTGCAAAACAAAACTGGACTAGAGGGTATCTCTCCTTCAAAGGTAACAGATTACTTAGTTGACAGAACTGCCTGTGCTCAGTCAGTGGGTTGCAGACTCTTTGTAGATATGATTAAAACAGAAAACATCACTTTTAGATGGATACTGCTGCCAATATGCAGGTGTGTACCCAACTGGAAACAACAGCAGAAGAAGAAGGCAAAGACATAAAATGTGCAAAGAGCCTTACAGTGAATAGCAGCTTTAAAGGTGATGATGCACTGATGCAGGATTTACCAAAATCTCCCTCTAAAGGAGATCATAATTTTTTTTGTTTTAACTCCATTATTTCATTTTTACATAAATAAAAAACATCTGTGTCATAGTCTAAAGGAGCAGCAATCATGTTTTGAGTGGAAAGTGAAAATCCACTGCCAGGCAGAGAGTAAAATTGTCTATGGTTTTAGATCATCCACTGGTCTTGGTCTTGGTCTGGCCCCTCCATGTCCACCTGAAAGACAGAGCCAGATTAAAGACTACTGTAAGACACCAAGAAAAAATGTGTTTTAGATATTTACTATTTCTAACAATTATATAACAAAGCACCTCATTAATCTCGCCATCATCAGGCGACTCATTATAGTCATTCATCTCATCCATGTCCTGCATGTCTTCTTCGTCTTCTGAGTCTTCCTCACTGTCCTCTTCATCCTCATCATCCTCTTCGTCCTCCTCCTCATATCCTGTCTGCACCCAGGAAATGTTCATATTAACACATGTAAAACACAAATAAATCAGTTTTTTAATCAAGAGCACTCTAAATATAGATGATCAAAACAAGCACAAAGGGTATAAATCAGAGGTAAATAGGATTTTTTTCTTTAAATGTATTTAAAGTCTAAGTGTAATAAACTGTTAAATACTAGCACAATAAAATGCAGTGGTTCTACGTATTTGTGCAATATACAAATTAGAACACAATCAGCTTTACTGTCATTGCGCTGGGGTACAACATAGGCTTATATAGTGTGAAAAGGCCAAAAATAATAGTTACTTCCATACATTTAATACCTCAAAAATCGGTTTCCCGATGGGCATCAAGTTGTTGTCCTTCTCAGCAATACTCTGCAACTGAGACCAAAAAAGAAAAATCAGCTTGCCACATTTGTACTTGGTTGATACACAGCAATTACTGAGGCCACGGGCTTGCTGAAAATGTTTTAAAAATTAAAAGTACCGTGCCAGTTAAATAGAACATTGCTACCCAATATTGTCATATCACCAAATGATAAAGAAAAAGCCTAAAAACATAATTATGTAACTGTTCCTGATCTAATGGTCATACTCCATTACTAATTAATCCATCTTAAAAGGGTAGGACCGCTAGAAATGATTATTACCTTAGACTGTCTTTACCAAGATATACATACACAAGATACTGTATTGATATTGGACCGATCGAGGACTGTGCATCACTTGTATTGTTAGGGCTTCAGGTTAAACAGGACTCATTAAGATGTGAGTAGCAGTGTTACCCAGGTTTGGTGCTGCTGCTCCTGCTGGTGCAGCTCGGTCTCGTCCACACAGGGCCGGTCCAGGTTGAACCACAGGGACTCCGTTATCCGGGGCAGGAGCGATGGGAACAGCGTGGACATGGCTGGAACACACGGACAACAACGCGAGCGTTAGTTTGTCTCCGTTTCTTTAGCCCCGCGACAACAACAAACGGCCCTTCTAAAAGGAAACACTACCAAAGTAAATATTACGTCTAGAAATAACAAAACTATAGAGTTAATTTCAGAACACACAGACAACACCAGAATACTAAAGGAGCACAAGTTATCGTAATGTACCGATTTAACGATCCTACTTCACACGAACATTATCAACATAAAAGTAACGTTTGCCGAACTAATTAACACCGTGGTTTACTTCATTTACCTGTAATCCTCAGCGATCTCTGACACAGATGAAATAACTGTCAGTCTCTCGCCTAAGCTTCAACAATTTCAAAAACAAATTTCTCCGGAAGCTGGTGTTCACCCATAAAGCTTCCTCTTCCTCTTTTCCGATGTATCGTTACAAAGGTTCCACAATACTCTTCAATAGATGCAAGCAGAGCATTGACAAAAATTATTTTCCACAGAAAATCAATCGCTTACAATGTTGTTTTTTGTTTTCTTTTCTTTTTGGTGAAGGAAACTGTTGTTGTTCCATCTAAAACATGAAAATTGATTCAAACAGACTTTAATTTTAGTGTTTCCAAATGCTGTACTCTCAATAAATAGTAATTTCTAATAATATGTGAATACCATTTGAACACAATTTTAAAAACCTATATATTTTAAATTGTCAGAACTATTTCTTCTAACACTTAGCTCATTATACTACGCTATATCAGCTTTATGCACTTTGGTGATTTATACTATTTTACCGTAAGTCCACTGTAACATGATTATAATGTTTAATGTTTATTTAGTCAGGGGAACTTATTTCCTTTACATAAGTTATTGGCTTCTAAGGTCACGCTGCCATTAAGCACAGTGTTTAATGCAGAGAGCATGATTGGCCTTGAGATAAGACAAACACCCTTACACAGTAAAATGCAATAAAGCTGGGCATGAACAAATTGACAAGAGCTTGTCATGTTCTTTCTTTGTCTCAGCACACACGTGACACAGACTTTGGACTTTGGTAACACAATAATTTAGAGACCTGAGCGTTGGGTCGTGCAAGCTTTCAAGTTTTCCACATTTTAGTCACATTCAAGTCACACACTCCCACACAAAGTTTTGCAGTAATGGGCGTTTTCTCAGCTGTTATTTAGTCTTGACAAGTGTGCCAGAGATAAAAGGAAACAGGAGACATTCATTTGAAGGAAAAAGCACAGACGAAGGAAACATCACAGAATCTGCAAGAAAGGTAAATCACATTTTGCATTCTATGATTGATTATTATGTTCATGCTTTGCTAATTTTAAAGATATGCCAGGGTAAAGAGTCAGAACCTAAAAAAAGTCTATTCCCATGGCTTCTGGGTCAAATCGCATCAGAGGCCATGTCATGGTAATGAGCCAGTCTGTAATCTAGGCTGAATTGATTCAAGTGTAACTGGATTTTGGTAATAACCAGCAGCGTTATCAATCAGCGTTGACTGTAATAACAGCATTGTTGAATTAATGAATCAACGTAAATAGGCCACATTAGATGCGTCCTGCTCTCCATTGCTCCTATATTGTACCTTACACAATGGCAATAAAGCCAAATCTAATCTAATAGCTCATTATTCATATGAGACTTAAAAAAATATTATGTCAGCGTGTACCTGGTTGTTTTAATGCATGACTCTAAGGTTTATCCAAAGGTAAATGCAAAGAGAAATTAAAATGGAATAAAACATACTTTCTGTATCAAGCCTCCTATTATAGGAAAGGTGACATTTCTCCTAATCTCTATTTTTGAACCACGAGCACATATGTGTAAAACAAGGAAAGTTTATATTTTATACATTATTTTATTTTATGTAGCTTCTCCAGTTTCTTCTTAAAAACAGTAGCTCCTCACATTCCAAAAAAAGCTATTCAGCACATTTAATAACAACCAAGGTTAATCTGTTCCTCTGTAAAAAGACTGATTATTTTTTGTTTCTCTCCTGTCTTCTTGCCTCCCTGCTGTAGAGCCATGTGGACTGTCCTTTGCCTGCTGCTGGCCCTCTCCGGAGGCGTTCTGCCTCTGGACAAACTCAACATGTGTATGGATGCAAAACACCAAAAAAAAGAACCTGGCCCAGAGGGAGAACTATTTCAACAGGTGATGAACATAATCTTCCATAATCAAAGACAGAACAAATCAAACAGTGGGTAGATTACACAATAAAATCACCAATTTACCCAGAATAACAAGTTTTACCACAGTGAGTTGAGACACATATAAACAGGCGTCCTTTGTGTTTCCTGTTTCCAGTGTGCTCCCTGGAAAGACAATGCATGTTGCAGAGCCAATACCACTGAAGAAGCCCACAAAGACAACTCCTACCTGTACTTCTTCAACTGGAACCACTGCGGTGCTATGAGCCCTAAGTGCAAGAAACATTTCATCCAGGACACTTGCTTCTATGAGTGCTCTCCACACCTGGGGCCCTGGATAAAGACAGTATGTACAGTATAGAGCAGCACTGCTCCCCGGTCTCCCTTGTATGTGTGCATTTGCAACACTAGATGGCAGCAGAGAACAATTACTTTATGTTATTCTTATAAGATATTAAATGCATTTATGAAGATTTCGGAGAGAAACTTTGCAATGTGCCCCAATTTTAATATCTAATGATTTTCTAAAAATAACACCTACAAACCTATCTTCTGTGTTTTTAAAGGCGAGTGAGCAGTGGCGCAACGAGCGTATCCTGGACGTGCCTCTGTGTATCGAGGACTGCAACAGCTGGTGGGAAGACTGCAAGAATGACTTCACCTGCAAGAGTAACTGGCACAAGGGGTGGGACTGGTCTTCAGGTAGGGTATACGAACCCCATTGGTAACCCTAACCCCCAAAAGGTTTAAAACACTGACACACTCAATCATCACTCATCATTTCACCAACCACCTGTCTCTTGTCTGTTGCAGGTACCAACAAATGCCCTCAAGGCAGTAAGTGCACAAAGTGGACTGAGGTTTTCCCCAACCCCAAGTCCATGTGTGAACAAATCTGGTCCAACTCCTACCTCTATACAACCTACTCCAAGGACTCAGGCCGCTGCATGCAGATGTGGTTCACTGGGCCAAACCCCAACAAGAAGGTAGCAGAGTACTACCTTAACAGCGCACCGCAACGCCAAGGTTTTGCCCCGACAGCAGCACTTTTCCTGGCAGCTGCTTGGTTTTCCGTATTTATGTATTAAAATATTCTCAAACTATCCTGCATTGCATTGAAAACCCCAAGAACCTTCTTGAACGTTGGTCTATCTCTGCTGTATTCAGGTTAGCCATTCAGTCTCATAACTCTCGCGCTCACTCATTATCTTGGCTAGAAAACATTTTGTGCACTTTCCCCTGAAATTATGTTTCTCCAGTTCTAGGAACGGTGATGTAAGTTAAGGGACATTCTTCAAATCTACTATCTGTTATCTAAAGTATGACCTAGATTTCGGTGGTAAAAGTTTAAAATTCAGGGTCACGTCTGTTCTAACCTTGTGCCTGTGAACTCTGAGTACAACCATCCACTGATATTTATAGTATTATTGTTAGAACCTTGGATGTCAGAGCCATACAACAGTAAAGTGATAATTCTGGATTACTTCACATGGAGCTTTGCAGTTTCCATATATATGTATAATCACATAAATGGAAAATAACCCGTTCGTACTTCTATGTTCTTCTGGTTTACTTTTTCGGGCCCTTTGTGCTTTGTCATTTACTTCTTAGTTATCCTTTCAGTCTTCATTATATCCAGCCTTTGTCTATGAAGCTGTGATCATGAATAAATAAGACTGAATTCATATTTAACTGTGCAGAAGGTTTGTGTAAAGGAAAGTATGGTACGTTGAAGATAAAACAACAAGCTTGTGTGTCTGGACAAGACGCTAACAAGTACAGACTTTACAGACGAGCTTCAAAACCCCTTGATAACATCAACCACCAGTGAGGAAACTCTGCTTATATGGAACATGGAACACTGAGCCCCAGCGATCAGGCATCACATGACCACTCTGAGCCAGCTAGTGGCTAGTGGGCTCCGCTACTGGGTAATTATGGGGTTCCAGTCCCCTGAGTGTGTGAGTCCATGAGAAACGGAGAAAATACAGCAGGAAGGAAAAAAGGAGAGTGTCCTCCCAGACATATAAATGTGCCTTACAGATGTGCACGTCTCCTTTTCCTGCTGTTTGTGTGTTTTGGTCACACGACTGTATGAATCTGTGAGGCATAAGATGAGTAAGTGTGAGTGTGTGGGTGTGCGTGCACGCGTGCACGTGTGTGCATGTGACTGAATGCCACGTCTGAATGTTTTGCCTCAGCTTTAGGCAGAATGTAACCGTAGCTGATACTGGTCTCTGCTCATTTTGAAAACATAATACTGAAAATTAGCAACTGACAGATCAGCTCATCCTTCCTGGTGATAGCGTTGTAGGTCAGCACTACAACTGTGACCCAGACCAATGGGCTGACTGCAGTGGGGAAGAAGCTGTTCTTGTGGCGTGAGGTCACAACACATTACCTGGAGAGACGGGAGGTGGCAGCCGATCACCTTCTCCGCTAAGTGGATGACACGCTGCAGCTTGGCCTTGTCTCTGGCCGTGGCGAGAAAAATAGAGATTAGAAGAAATGTCACCTTTCCTAAAATAGGAGGCTTGATACAGAAAGTATGTTTTATTCCATTTTAATTTCTCTTTGCATTTACCTTTGGATAAACCTTAGAGTCATGCATTAAAACAACCAGGTACACACTGACATAATATTTTTTAAGTCTCATATGAATAATGAGCTATTAGATTAGATTTGGCTTTATTGCCATTGTGCAAGGTACAATATAGGAGCAATGGAGAGCAGGACGCATCTAATGTGGCCTATTTACGTTGATTCATTAATTCAACAATGCTGTTATTACAGTCAACGCTGATTGATAACACTGCTGGTTATTACCAAAATCCAGTTACACTTGAATCAATTCAGCCTAGATTACAGACTGGCTCATTACCATGACATGGCCTCTGATGCGATTTGACCCAGAAGCCATGGGAATAGACTTTTTTTAGGTTCCACTGTCTTTAGAGCATTGAGCTCCAGGTTGTTAGCGTTCCACCATGACACCAGACTGGCTAGCTCCCTCCTGGAGGCTGACTCATCTCCGTCAGAGATGAGGCCGATGGGGGTGGTGTCGTCAGCAAACTTCAGGAGTTTGACAGACTGGTGTCCAGATGCGCAGCCATTTGTGTAAAGGCAGAAGAACAGGGGGGAAAGGACGCAGCCTTGGGGGGATCCAGTGCTGATTGTCCGGGAATGAGAGACAAGTCTCCCCAGGAAGTGAGGAAGTCTGTGATCCACCTGCAGGTGGAGTCAGGCACATTCAGCTGGGAGAGTTTGTCGTGACGCATGGATGGAACTATTGTGTTGAAGGCAGAGCTGAAGTCTACAAACAGTATCCTGGCGTAGGATCCTGGAGAGTCCAGATGCATTGAATTTGATTTACATGTTTCAATCATCACCATCAATATGCTGTCTTATCCACTAGTTACACTATTTACACAGAGCAGTTTATGACACATGGAATCTAGTTTCAAAATACAGAAATATGAAAATATTTGCTCACAATCCTGCAACAAACTTTTAATATCCCAACAGAATGCCATATTGTTTTTACAATCAAATCTCTCTCTCGCTTGACATCCTACGGCTGCTGTCACTAGGAGACAAACAGCTGAGCTCCTTCGACATCTCTCTGCGTTTCACGCACCTTTTCTGGCTTGGAGACCTCAACTACAGGCTGGATATGGACATACAGGTGAAGACACACACACACACACACACACACACACACACACACACACACACACACACACACACACACACACACACACACACACACACACACACACACTGCTGTGATGCTCCATCCAGGAATAGTAGTGGGATGGCTGCTGTCCCTGTGGCTATTAATACTCAGCGTTTCTGAGGTCACAGGCCTCATACAGTGGCCTGTCCATTTCTCGATCTCCAGTTTCACATAATTTTTTTCATTTTCCTACTAAGTATGTGTCTAGACAGCTTTTAAATAGTCATGTTGTCCATATTCGTGTCTATATTTAAGTGTTTTAAAATAATAAATAATTGAAATAATAACACATAATAATAACAAATTACCAAATAAAATGCAGTGAGCTTTTCAGTAGGCGGATGGTTACACTTAGGTTGAGATGTCCAGATAATGTATTTAAAGAGGTGTGAAGTGAAAGACATGTGAGCTACTAGTGTGTCGCCCAACTTTAAAAAAGGGATTTTCATTTACATTGTCAGGGTTGGAACCATGTGGGTGAAGTGTGGATTTCATAGGAAAATCCTCGGTTTACTCTAAATAGTGTAATCCTGCTTACAGCTAAAAGCCAAAAAATGAGTCTATTTCAACTAAAGCTAGGATAAAGGATTTGGTCAGTATTACAACAAAATGAAAAGTTTTTTTAGCCACTTTAGAAGTAAAAAGGTACTCTTAAAAGCATTCAATTTGTGCTGAAGAAAAGTTAAGGTACAGCTGCATATCATGAGGATCTAGCTCTTGTTTTTTATTTCGCCATCCTGGTGTGTTTTTATCCCCCCACATCCCTTTTCAGACTTTTCTGTAAAGTTAGCTACAGGTGGCCATGACGGGAGAAAAACCCTGCCTGGTTTGCTTTTCAAAATAAATGTCCCAAAACAAATGTGTCAATGCGTTGTTTTATTTTGAAAATACAATTGGGAAGTCGCCGGTGTGTAGGTAATAATGGGCTTGACGCAATTTGTCCCCGCAGTCGCTCCCCAGTCTGCAGTGTGGATTTACATACCCTGATTTCCGTGGGACTGGGAAGCGAGAGAGGAGGGTGCGAGTCCTTCAGGAACTGAGGAAACGGACACAAACAGCGCACTTGGCAAACCAACAACTTGTGCAGCCTCGCCGAGCAGCGGCTGGATAACGTTGGCGCTCAACTAACGCTGTCCGACCCGCCGCGCTCCCTGGACTAGTGTTCGGGTCTGGAGGACGAGGACCCGGAGGCTTTCCGGAGACGACGGGAAGCTGCTGCTGCTGCTGTTCAACCCGGTTTGAAGGGCTGTGGCCATGGCCGGGGGCGGCGGCGGCGGCGGCGGCGGGATCTCCCCCCTGGGGCCCGCACCGCCGATGTGGTATCACCGGGACCTGAGTCGCGCTGCGGCCGAGGAGCTCCTGGCCCGGGCCGGGAGAGACGGCAGCTTCCTGGTGCGGGACAGCGAGAGTGTGACCGGAGCGTACGCCCTGTGCGTCCTGTAAGTAACTCCACGGGAGTTCGCGGGAGTTGGGTGGAAGGGCCCCCTGCGTCCATTGGGGAGAGTTCTCGAGGCGAGGGAAGCTAGCGCGCGCGCCTTGAGCCGACGTGCAGCGTTAACGGCGCGTCTGTAAAGCCCGGTTCACTCCGTTCTAACTTTGCAGAACCACCCCGGACTGCGGCGACGCGCGGGCTTCGCGTGCCGTGGGTGCAGCGTGTGGCTGCCTCGTACCCACCCGAGCCTGCGTAGGCCGTTAACCAAGACGAGCGCGTTTGTTTACTTTCTCCTGAAGACAGTGAGTGGGAGAGTCTGTCCGTCTGCCTGTCTTTCTCTCTGCCTGTCTGTCTTTCTGTCTGCCTGTCTGTCTGCCTGTCTGTTTGTCTTTCTGTTTGTCTGTCTGCCTGTATTTCTGTCTGCCTGCCTGTTTGTCTGTCTGTCTGCCTGTATTTCTGCCTGTCTGCCTGTCTTTCTGCCTGCCTGTCTGTCTGCCTGTCTGTCTGCTGCGGTGGCGCACAGACAGCCTGCGGGTTGGGAGCAGCGGCACGGAGGGTAAATAAAGGCGGGCAGCTCCGGATGGGATCGCTGTAGCCGTGTTACCTGAACACAGGTACATGAACACGGAGTGAACGCTTCCTCTTTGCTGAAGCAGGAGATGAAATGTCCTCCAGTCCGCAGACTGCACGAACAGACAGGAATAAACGGATCTGATTCTCTGCAGACTCAATGAAAAGCTGAGCTTCCGCTTGATATTAGCGTAGACAAACTTTTTACAACTAAATATTCCCCACAGCTGATGCCCAGGATACTTAGTAGTAGCGGTAGTACTGAACCTTTGATTTAAAGTTATAAGGGGGTAAATGTGTCATCCTCCAGTAAAATACGCACTCAGACAGATTTGTGAGCAGTTCTGATGATCCCCACATAACTATGCTGTGCTGCAGTCATGCAGTCACTTACTTGATGGTCAACAACATTCCTGACATCCGTGCATCACTTGTTTCCGTTTTCTTTCTGCCTCCACCTCCCACTTCCTCCCCCTTTTCACCTTTTTACATCGTGGTCTTTCATTCATTTCAGATGTTTGTTTGCTTTTTTTCATCTCACCTAAGCTTCTAGTGGACAATGTATTGCTACTTCCACTGTATCAGCTACCAAATTAAAACTAGCGTAATGTAAATTACGCTGTGCTCAGCGAGTAAGGCAAATTTAAAACAACAGCAAAAGCAGATACTATATGGTTCGATATACACTATATAACCTTGGCTATTAAAGATCAATTGGAAACTGAAGCTGAATCTTTAGTAATGGGTGTTACACAGAGCCGCTGTCAGATAAAGGATTATCTGATGAACAAGCACGTATGACTTAAAAACTAATCAAGCTGTATAAACAAAACAAGTAACGTAGCCAGGACCTCAAACCCACACTTTTAGTTTTAATCCAGTGGAGTTGTTTATCACCGGTCACTACTCCGCTACTAGTTATGTGGACAAATGTTAACAGGCGAGTTAGACAGAAACTGCCTGTTTGACATTAGGGGTGAAATAGTGTTTTCCAAAAACCGCTGATTTAATAAAGGAGCATATCCGGTCGTCAGATGATACATTCATTTCTTATCATAGTCACAGGATGTAATAATTATTACAAAAAAAACACACTTCCAGGATGTAATATATGAATCACCCTCGACTTGAATCGGCCACAGACACACAGATCCTAGCCGTGACCCAGTGTGGGCCCTGCAGCGTCTGAGCTGCATCCAAACACCCAGGTTCTGTAGATATTTGGCCCTACAGCGAGTTCCTGCCAGGATTTCTACCTGATCGTGGCCTCTACATCTGACATTTTGTTCTGCCTCCGCCCTCGTGACGGCCGCTGGCAGCGTCGTACTTCCCCTTTGACGGCTTTGGAAGCACCAGCGTGTTTAGGAAGTCTTTCCACTCCGCCGTTGTGTGAAGTTGGTAACTTTGCAGAAGTTGTATCCGCAGCGGAGCTGGCTCCCAGACCAGACTGTCTTTATATTTTTGACTTTCACTTCCTCTTGCTGTATAAATTAGTCTCTGGGCTTTGAGTTTTGTGTGTTCAAATGCACATTTTAAGGGGTGTGTGCTGACCTTTTTAGGAAATGACCCCTCAGAGAAGCTGACTGTTTATAAAATAGTGCAAGGGTTGTGTTATAAAGAATATGTTGCACAGTTACAGTATTAGTTACAGTGCTTACTGACTCTAGCTACTCGTGATAACATAACGAATTTGTGAGATGTTTCCACCTGCAGTGCCACATTGTTCGCTCCCTCGTGTGCTGAGGCCATTTGCTCATGAATGTCTTGAGTCGACACATCTCCGTGTCGATGACAGGGAGACACTGAAGGTTTTTCTATTTTTACTGTCAGGAAGATGTTCCTCAGAGCGCAGCGCGTCCAAACATGTCGGGGTTCAGGCATGACTCTGTACGTTTCAGTGTGTGTGTTTTGAGACCTGCGTGGTTCTGTGACGGCATTCCATTCACCACACAGGAGAGTGAGCACTGTGTGTGTGTGTGTGTGTGTAGATGCACAGTTATGGCACCACATAACCGTGCATCTACATACACAGCACTAAACAACATCATTCATTATGGAGTGAAGCTGTTTTATGTCGCATACTTCAAAACGAGTTAGCTCAGTGCTGCCTAGAGCTCAGTCACGTGTTGTTCCTGAAGGGGGATGTTATCTGACCTCTGTGGTTTTGCTTCTTGTTTGCTCTTTAGGATATTAAGCAAATTGTCTGATTACCTTTTTTATTACACTTACAGGTGGCTGCATGTGTGAGAAGAAGCCTAAAATGATATATGTATGATATATTTATATATTTTATATAAAATTCTATGACGATTGATTGATAGATTCATAGCACAATCTCATTACCCTCAGCCCGGACTGTTGTTGATGGCAAACGCTTGCTGAGTGCTCTTTGGGTCTATAGTATGTCTATCCCAGAACAACCCTTCCTCCCGGTACAACTGCTGCTACTGAAACAATAGTATTTACTCCGAAGAGCTGGAGAGAATCTCATCAGCTGCCAACAGGAAGACACACAAACGCGAACTTCTGTACACTGCACTTGGTGGATGGATTATTCACCACTAGACGTACAGTACAATTGTGTTTATAATCTGACAGGATTACATCTAGATATAGATCAGAGGTCAGATGGACAATAGGGATAGTTCATGTGTCAGGCTTTGCTTACCCCTGCACCCACCCTGGAAGACTGTGTGTGTGTGTGTGTGTGTGTGTGTGTGTGTGTGTGTGTGTGTGTGTGTGTGTGTGTGTGTGTGTGTGTGTGTGTGTGTGTGTGTGTGTGTGTGTGTGTGTGTGTGTAAATAATACAACAACTTTTTCAATTTTACAATCCCAAAAACTGCTGCCTCTGTAAGACAGAATGGATTTCCACCATTAATATTTTGTATCTCCACACACTGACACACATCCTGTACATACAGTAAGTGCAGGGTATAATATGGAGAAGTAGAATCTTTACTGAAGTGTTTTGCATTATCTGCCCACACTCACCCGTCTAAACAGATGCACAGCCGTGACACACATGCACCAACAACCATCAACCACAGTGTTTGCTAGGCAAATTGAACATTTTCTGTCCGGTCCACTGAGCAGACACGAAGAGCTCACATGGAAATCGTTGAGCTGCAGCTTGTGACTGCAGGCGTATAGTCGTGGACGTGCAGTCACAATGTCAGAGAATTGATCAGCGAGTGGGTTCAATGTTAACTGAAATAACCACATAGAGATTTAGTAAAGTCTCAGATCATTTTATTTTGTAAATGTTACTGTACTGTAAGGACTAGATCAACTCTGCTGTGTTTTAATGCATCAGTGAAAATAAAGCCCATTTTCAGGCATGACAGACAGCAGCAGGTTGACACTCTGTTCTGTGTGTAATCCCCCCATACATACATAAACACACCCCTATGCACTGAGGTCAAGTACAACAGTTTATGCGCTAATGCCTGATTTGAAATCTCTGGCTGAGTAACTACTGCTCCAACCTACCGACCACGTTTCTCTGCAGGTTTCAGAAGCATGTCCACACATACCGGATCCTCCCAGATGAAGAGGGATTTTTGGCTGTGCAGGTAAAGAGAACACATACACACACACACACACACACTGTATTTGTTTCAGTAGCAGCTGGCAGCCAGAGATGCTTGTGTTGGCACCGATCTTGATCAGTCACACACGCGCTCGCACACTCTCACACTCCAACAAACAGCTTCTTTGTGCCCCGTGGCCAACAGCTGTGAAGTCCCCACCACCCGTAGCCGCAAGCGCACACACTTCATACTTCAAAGCGTCTGCGTGGCCACATCACACATATGACTGCTATATGGTTTTTATGAGGTCATAGCTGTTACAGTGAAACTAGCCATAGCTGCAAAAACAGACGTTCCTGATACCTATTGAGGCTACTGGGTCACATTGGCCCCTAACCAAAACTCATACACTACATAAACTGCAAAACAGAAGGGAGGCAAAGGCATTCCACTAACATGACTATTGATAGCTAAGTAGTTTCAATGTAATTGTAATGTGCATACCTCTCCTCGCTTCCTCTGTCCCTCTCAGACATCCCAGGGTGTGCAGCCTAAGCGGTTTAAAACCTTAAATGAGTTGGTGTCCTTGTACCTGCAACCCAGCCAGGGTCTGGTCACCACCCTGCTCTATGCTGTGGACAGAGAGGAAACAGTCAGTGATGACAGAGACTACTCAGGTATCTCTATCCTTTATCCAAGCACGCTCACCCAGCCTCCATCACTTTGTGTAGTCCTATCCTGTTCATCCCACTGAAGATGTAAGGAAAAGATGTGAGGAGGGAAAAAAAAGAGTTGTTAAAGCTCTGTTTATAACTGTGTCTCAGCTAATTATTCAGGTTGTAGAAATTGCTTGAAGCTTTTATAGGTTTAACACAATTAGCGCTCACACTAATAAATGCCTGTAGCTGGAAAATGCAGTTTTATTAATGGAAATATGTATGTAAGCATACAGAGGCCTGGACTGGCATGGTTTTAAGAGCCAGCGAAAAATAAGGAGAAAGAAACAGTTGAATGAGAGAAGTGGGATGAAAACCATGGGACTCTCTCTCTGCAGCATGTGTTGTTGGTGCTTAACCCTCATTTTGTGTGATTGATAGATGGGGAGGATGAGAAGCCGCCACTCCCTCCTCGCTCTGCCTCTACTTCAACTCCTCCTGGACCTGACACACCCACAGACAGGTACAGTCTTTGTCCAGATCACACCACTAATATGTACACACCTTTATCATGTCTATCAGGAGATGAACAATGGCGGTGAGCTCAATTAAGCAGCATTTTAATAAGCTTATGTTTTGCATACATACTAAAAATAAAGCTGGGTGCAGGAAACATGACTGATCTTTGAAGCCACAGTGTGAATCATTTTAAACGCAAAGTTTGACTATGTTCATAAGTTCAATAGTTTAGCCTTTAGTTCCCCTTCAGAACTCAGGCAGTATATAGCATTTCTCTAAAAATACGTGACGTGTAAGTCCTGACTGCGTATTTGCTGCACATCTGGGGCCTAAGATGACAAAGCATCGCTGTAATGCAAGTTAAAAATGACAAGACAGAAAAACAGTCACGCAGACGATGCACGTTACAGATAATCATCATTGAATTTGTTTTAGCCCTCCGGCAGCGAACGGCCTGAGCACCATCTCCCATGAGTACCTAAAGGGCAGCTACGCTCTGGACCTGGAGGCCGTCAAGCAGGGAGCTTCCTCCCTGCCTCACCTCAACAAGACACTAGTGGCCTCCTGCAAACGGCTCAATGGGTGAGAATCCCAAAGCAGCCCATCTGTATATACCACAGACATGGGCTTATTCTTTTGTTATAATATACTATAGGACTACTTGTTCATGACATTAAGCTTCTAATACACTATAAGACTTCCTGTCCCTCCTTAAAGAACTGCGAACTACCTCATCCTGTTGTTTTGTTTGCATGTTGCATGCTCAAATACAGCAACAAAATCATGTGGTTATATTATATTGTTTATTATTGCGTTTCACAGTCCCAGTTTCCATACAAACAGCATCTCTGGATCTGTGTTTTTTCTTTCAGGGAGGTGGATAAGGTTCTGTCTGGACTAGAGATCCTGTCTAAAGTCTTTGACCAGCAGAGTGCCTTCATGGTGTCCAAGATGATCCAGCAGGTACAGCTCCATGAACTCTTTGAATGCAAGATGGGAATGAAGTGTAGTTCTTCCCACTCTTTCTAATTGTGCGCCTCTCTGTGTTCAGTCAGTGAATCAGGGTGGAGACCAGGAGCTGGAGAACCTTGTGACCAAGCTGGCGGTCCTCAAGGACCTGCTCTCCTCCATAGAGAAGAAGGTACATACTGTACATGTCCTGCATTTGGCCATGTGTAGGCTTCGCCTCGCTCCATCTGTCTCCCTGTGTGTTTGGTGTGTGCACACGCCACACACAGACCTCACGCAGCTGCCAGCTGGAGGTGGCCAGTTGAGATAACCCTCCGCGTGTGATGGATCATTTGTCCACAAGGCCTGCCAGCTGCACCAGTATCCCAGTGGGCTGCTGGGTGTCTTGTTGGGTCCTTGATAAACAACACGTGGCAGACACACATAAAAAGAAGGATGGGCGTATTGGGTGACATTTTAGGCACATGCTCTTTGTCTGATTGTTGATGCAGTCTGTTAAAAACCTATTTAAAATGTGTAGACAACCAGGCGCGTATGATACTATTAAACATTTCAAGGATATGTTCTGGCAGCAGAAAGCCATTTAGTTGGGTTTTATGCCTTTTATCTGTACTTTGAAAGTAAAGTGTGACCAGCTGTGCGTGTGCGGTAATCGTTGGACTTGACTGGTAAGAAGCAGCTTCAGCAGGCTGGGAAGGAAATGGTCTCAAGTGCCACAAATCACATGGTGTGACTGGCTCCACCTTCCCTGCCCCTGTGAGCCTGAATAGGAAATAGGAAACTGTTTCCTTGTTGATACAAACACTGATGCTGAAAACAATACGGTTTATTTCTGTGTTTTTAATGTCTATGTTGCTTTCCCTCTTTTTATTTTTTATCTCTACTTATTGTTTCATCTCCCTCCCCTCCTATTGTTTTCCCCCACAGGCTCTGAAAGCTCTCCAGGACATGAGTTTATCCTCTCCATGCCCCCCTCCTCCTCTCTGCATGCGTCACAGCAAAGCAATCCCAGTGCAGGCCTTTGAGGTATGTGTGTACACACACACACACACACACACACACACACACACACACACACACACACACACACACACACTTTAGTGGTTTTCCGATGCTATGATGCCTCAAGATTTTATTTCTTACATGCAATCAGAAGTCTATGGTTAGTTTAGTTTAATTTAGTTTCATAAAGAACAAACTGAACTAGTAAAATAAGCTGTGAAATTTCACATTCTTCACCTGACTGTTAGACATTTTTCAGCAGAACTGACTTAAGTAGTGTGAATTAACTTCTTGTAGCGTCAGTGGCTTTGGCATAGCATTGGCATTTACTGTAGACATTTAGATATCTTAATATTATAATATATAAATATATATGTTTTATATATTTATACATATACTTATATAGCATTATTATAATAGCATATAGTCTTAGTTTGGAAGCAATGTCATGTACCACACCTAATAGGAATCAAGGAGTTTTGGTTAGGGGCAGAAGCAATAGACCTGAGGAGAGAATATGGCCAGTGGCAGCACTGCAGGGGATGTGAGACGGAAGAGTAAAGGTATGTATAAGATTCTAAACATTAACTGTCAGAGTCTCTGTGGTTGGATCCCTTCAGCAGTTTCCTGTTACACAGGAACACAAAATGGTGCTACGATAGTGAGATATCTGTAAGCTGTGGCGCACATGATTCGCCCACTCAAGCTCTAAGGCCTCTTTGATGTTTAACTTGTAATGTGGCTCAAAGTGACAACAGGAAGGTGTTAAATGGTTAAACCTATTTTCTGATAAATTCAAAGTCTTGTCTTGTCACATAACTTTCAACATTTCTGAGTAATGATGATCAGGTCATTGCCGACGTTTAATGCTGCTGATGCAGCAAACCTGTTGTGTATGTGAAAACATACATACAGTACTTTCACTTTGGAGACCCCTGGTGGCTCGAAGATGTAAGACGACGTGAAATAAGACTGTAAATCCCTCTCGTCTTATCCGCTGCAGGTAAAGCTGGACGTTTACCTGGCAGAGCTGACGAAAATAGGAAAGAGTCAGAAATACACTCTCTCAGTGGACGTGGAGGGAGGACGACTGGTAGTGATGAAGAAGGTGAAGGACAGCCAGGAAGACTGGACCACCTTCACACATGATAAAAGTGAGACGCTCATAGACACTAACCAAATGATTCAGAAATAAAATCTGATTAAAAGACCAGATCTTTAATGCACCATTAATGTCTGTTTTTCCTTCTCCATCTCCCTCAGTCCGCCAGCTGATCAAGTCCCAGCGTGTGCAAAATAAGCTGGGTATTGTTTTTGAGAAGGAGAAGGACAAGAGCCAGAGAAAAGACTTCATCTTCACCAGTGCCAAGGTCACGCATGCACACACGGACACACACTGAATGTTAGTGCTGCTGCCTTTTGTTGCAGCCTCCACTAACTGATGTCTGTGTGTGATTCAGAAGCGAGAAGCATTTTGCCAGCTGCTGCAGCTGATGAAGAACAAACATTCCAACCAGGACGAACCAGACATGATTTCCATTTTCATAGGAACCTGGAACATGGGTTAGTCAGGCACGCACACATTATTAGAGGTCATCTGTGTTACAGCAACACTCACGTACTGCTAGGAGTGTGTTTGATGATAAACTTGATATTTGCCTGCAGGTTCGGTGCCTTCGCCTAAATCCGTGACCTCGTGGGTTTTGTGTCGTGGCCTTGGGAAGACTCTGGACGAGATGACGGTGACCATCCCTCATGACCTTTACGTCTTCGGAACCCAGGAAAACTCGGTGGGTGATCGTGAGTGGGTCGAGTCACTTCGTGCCGTGCTGAAGGAACACACAGAATTGGATTATAAACCGGTGAGAATATATTTCAATAAACTCGCATTAAATGCTGGTTGGTAAAGTTTCCCAATATTTAATTACATGTTATTTGTGCTTATTTACAATTACCAGTCTGATTAGGGACCAATGGGAAAGAATGATGGAATGCAACAGCCGTGATTGCACATGTGATTATAATGTGGGTTGTTCTTGGTTATAGATCGCAGTTCAGAGTCTGTGGAGCATAAAAATTGCTGTGTTGGTGAAACCTGAACATGAGAACAGAATTAGCCACGTGGGAATGTCCAGTGTGAAGACGGGCATCGCCAACACACTGGGTAACAGCAGGGCTTTGTTCTTCCTTTACACCTTTAATCCTTGACTCACAATGTTCTCCTTGATGTCAAAGGGTTACTTTGCAAGCAAATAAAAGTAACCCCAGCCCTGTAAAATGATACCCCGATATATTTCTTCATCTGATTAAACAACGTGAGACATTTCTGTATTGAATTTGCATGTGTGGTGTCTTGGCCTCCCAGGTAACAAAGGAGCGGTGGGTGTGTCGTTCATGTTCAATGGGACATCTTTCGGTTTTGTGAATTGTCACTTGACATCAGGGAATGAGAAGATTGCCAGGTACCTTCCACTGTCCCACACCACATTTTGCTCACATTCGTCTTTTGACCCTTTAGTGTGTGTGTACACCGGAATCTTACTTTGTAGGGACAGACCGCCCTTATGGTAGCTCTACTCTCTTTAAAAACATACAGATACACACAGCACACAACATTTTTACCTTTTATTTCCTGTAATATGACCTTTGACCCCCACAGGAGAAATCAGAACTACCTTGACATCCTACGGCTGCTGTCACTAGGAGACAAACAGCTGAGCTCCTTCGACATCTCTCTGCGTTTCACGCACCTTTTCTGGCTTGGAGACCTCAACTACAGGCTGGATATGGACATACAGGTGAAGACACACACACACACACACACACACACACACACACACACACACACACACACGTGCACTCTGTTATTACATTCTGAGATATATATTGTGGTTTTATTATATTTGTGTGCAGGAGATTTTAAACTACATTAACAGGAAGGAGTTCGACCCCCTGCTGAAGGTGGACCAGCTCAACCTGGAGAGAGAGAAGAACAAGGTCTTTCTACGCTTTGGTCAGTTAAAATACATGATGACGAACAGTCAAGAAAATACGACTAACGTGTTCATGTTCAGTGTTTTACTCCAGTTTATATATAGTTTTCAGTCTTTCTGATTGTAGATGTCTTTTCACAGCGGAGGAAGAGATCTCATTTCCTCCCACCTATCGCTATGAACGGGGCTCCAGAGACACATATGTGTGGCAGAAGCAGAAAGCCACAGGAGTACGTATACTATTTTATATTGATATTTTTAGACTTTCTTTGAGTCACTCTAAACATCCCATGTCTCCTTCACCTTGTCCCAGATGAGGACTAATGTTCCATCATGGTGTGACAGGATCCTGTGGAAGTCGTACCCAGAAACCCACATTGTCTCCAACTCCTATGGTGAAAGGATCTGCCTATTGCTCCAACAGTTTAGTTCTGGTGGTGTAGCTACGTACTGTGTTTAACAGAAAAGCATTAACATATGACCTTTTGTTTACAGGCTGTACTGATGACATAGTGACCAGCGATCATTCCCCAGTCTTTGCTACCTTTGAGGTGGGGGTGACCTCCCAGTTTGTCTCCAAGAAAGGTACAAATGAATTAGCTGAATGAATTATCAGTCAATGCTCATATTTGTTCCTCTTAACCGACTCCCTCTTCCCATCTGTTGTTGATCATTCTGAAGTCTGGTTAATGTTTCAAACTCTCTTCACATTCATGACCTATGATCATGTTACTGCTCCATTACTTCTTCATTCCCTGCTCCCCATCTGCTTCCTTCCAGGCCTGCCAAAGTCTTCAGAGCAGGCCTACATCGAGTTTGAGAGCATCGAGGCCATAGTGAAGACAGCGAGCAGAACAAAGTTCTTCATTGAATTCTACTCCACTTGTCTTGAAGGTTAGATAACAAATCTGCTATTTTTCCTCTTTTTATTTTTATTCCCAGGTGAATATAATAAAGTTGTATCTGCTTTCTCGTCTTCTATGGTCCTTTCTCCCTCCCCATCTCAGGAAGTCAGTAATTCCTTTAAGCTAGAATCCAGTTTTACCCTGTGCTGTTCCCATCGCCCTGTTTTTGAATGAAATGCAAAGTTTTCCTCCTCTTCTTTCTTTCCTCCCCACCTTGTTCCCTTTGTTTCTCTCCCACCCACTCTGTCCTGCATTTCTCGTTGTTTCTCTCACCTGCAGAGTTTAAGAAGAGCTACGAGAACGACAGTCAGAGCAGCGACAACGTCAACTTCCTGCGTGTGGGCTGGTCCAACAAGCAGCTAACGACACTCAAACCTTTGCTGTCAGAGATCGAGTACCTGCAGGATCAACATCTCCTTCTAACAGTGAAATCGCTGGATGGATATGAGTCCTATGGTATAAAGATGTGACTGCAGTTGGTGTTTCTAGCGTGGTTTCACGGGTGACCGTTCTTCATTTAATCTGACAAAAAGAATGTTTTTCCCCTGACCAGGAGAGTGTGTGTTGGCACTGAAGTCAATGATTGGAAGCACGGCACAGCAGTTCCACACCTACCTGTCCCACCGTGGCGAGGAGACAGGAAACATAAGGGGGTCCATGAGGGTCAGAGTTCCCTCCGAACGGATGGGAACCAGGGAGAGACTCTATGGTAATGTATAAATGTCTAGTCTGGTGCACCATGCAGACAGACAGTGGATGACTAAATGTATGGATAGAATCGACGTTTTTTGTAACAAGCTACTTATTGTTGCCTTTTAGAGTGGATCAGTGTGGATAAGGACGAGACGGGCGGACCTAAAGGGAAATCCACGATGGGTTCTAGACCAGGACATGAGTATGTCAAGTCAGTACAATCTGCTATTTGTTTTGTTAAATGCAGAAGTCAGATTGTCAAATGGAGCCGACATTATTGTTAATTATGCTAAATGTGTGCCTTCAAGCCTTGCTGTACATGTTAAATTGGAGATTCTGGATTTTCCATTTTGCTAATCTGAGTCCTATTACGTTGTTTCTTTGCAGGCCGTCTGTGGTTCGTAAACAGTTGGGAGAGCTTGGGAAAGTCAGCGAAGAGGGCGAAAGGAAGGAGGAAACTGCTGCAAGGTACAAACAAATTCATATGCCTTATGCAGAGTGAGCACCATGAACGCCTTTTGATTTTATATAGCAATAATCTGTTCATCTGTTCTTCTTCATTTATACTGTGAAGATCCAAGCAGGATACATTGGACAGCGATCCATCCATCTGCAAGAACAGCTACAATAATCCCGCCTACTACATCTTAGAGGGCGTTCCCAACCAGTCAGCAGCCGCTCTCTCCCCCGAGCTTCTCCCATCTCCTACCTCTGCGAATCCCCAGGCAGCTAAAGCCCCTCCGTCCTCAGCTGCAGCCCGAAACAAACCCCCCTGTTCGGCCTCGGGGCCTCCTCACACACGCAGGCCATTGACAGGACACCCAGTTCGTGCCATTAGTGAGGAGGGCTCCTCAGAAGACGATGGAGGCGTTTGCATGACTGGGGCTCAGGTTGGAGGTGTTGGAGGCACAGTTGGAAGCACACTAAATCGGCCGCCTCCTGATTTCCCGCCTCCTCCTCTGCCCAAGGGAGCCCTGGAAATGGCTGCAGACCCTACCTTCCCCAAACCTCGTCCTCTTTACCCGGACCTAACTGAGGTCAGGATCTCAGCAGCTGGCACCGCTGCCCCAGCGGCCTTGGGGGAGGGCTTCAGGCGAGGGGGCGGAGTCGGACCGGGGGCGCTGGACGACCAGTCGTGTTCTGTGCTGCAGATGGCGAAAACGCTGAGTGAGACCGAGTTCCCGGGGCAGCCTCCACGCGCTCCCTCAGCACCGCCGCCTCTCAGAGGGCCACCCATGGGTTTGGGTCTAGATGCCTGCCGTACATTCCCCCCCAGGAACCCCATCACAGAGAGCATTGCAGAAGACATGCCTGAGGAGGTGACCGATTAATCAGTTCTTCAACAAGACAAGCTCGAGTGCTGCTTTTTTACTGGTCAACCCAAGTGAGATGCAGAATTCTTTTGCATCTGTGATGAGATGAGATGATTGATTTTTTTTTTCTGTTCAGGGACTTTGGGGCAGCAGCAGTTCATCCTTGTCTGTGGGGGAATCTTCAGTGGGGGAGTGGCTGCAGAAACTGGGACTGGAGCGGTATGAGCAGGGTCTGTTACACAACGGCTGGGACGACCTGGAGTTCCTGAGGTAAAGCTACCGCTCTCACTTGTGTTACTGTGTGTATATTATTTTAATTCATGACGAGGCAGCAATTTTTATCCTGCTGTTTTTATACTAGTTGGGTTTCTGTGTTTTTCTAGTGATATCACTGAGGAAGACCTGGAGGAAGCGGGGGTGCGTGACCCCACCCACAAGCGAATGCTGCTGGAGAGCCTCAGGCAGCAGCCGCAACCGAAGTAAACTGTACCAAACTGGTCTATGACTGGTCCAAACCTGGTTCTGCCAAAGTCGCCAGGTCCTGAGAGGCCAAATCACAGCTGAACTGAACTGTGGAATGTGCCACTTGATGCCAGACTGTGCCTTCTGAGAGAAATTGCACTCCATTTACTCCTTTTGCAAACACTTTTTGAACCAGCGTCCTTTTTTAATGTGTACTGTATACGTGTTGTCATTGTGATCGACGTGGCCTTATTTAATGAGGATCCTTTTAATCCTTGAAGCATCACTACATAACCCCGTGCTTCTATTCTTTGCTGGATAATGTTATTTTCAGAAATGGGACAGAAAAGCTGATATTGACATTGTATGATCAATACTGACCTGCAGCTTCAAGCGGGAATTAAGACGCTTTTCCTTAGTTCTGAGGAACATTAAGTGAGAAGTAACAGAGTTTTGATAGAAATGGATAATTAGAATTGCATTAGTTTAAATCTAAATGAAAAGGACTGAAAAGGACTTTGTAGTAAACCAGAGGCTCAAACACTCAGCCTGTTCAGTTCAGACTGTATTAACAATAATGTGTTCTCCTTATGACTCTCAGGTTTTCCCCACTGATCTAATCACTAAACTATCTGTCAGCTAATGGCCCAGGTAGAGCAGTGGCTTTACTTCTGTGATGGAAGTGAACAGGAAGTGGTAGCAGGTTTGCTCAAGGAAGCCCGTGTTGTGTCATTGCGTATATTTATGGTTGTTTTTGTTTTTAATGATAAAGGGAATATGCAACAAACCAACGAAACCAGTAGAAAATGTGTACATTTCACCTTGGTCTAACATTTGAGCAACTCTTAGTCATCAGCTTTTGGCATGACTTGCCTCCAGTGTGTAGTGTGCCTACACCAAGTGTGTGGGGACAGTCTGTGTTTGACTGGTCGGCAAACATGCCATCATTAATGCTGCACCAAGGTGAAATATCACTTAAAAGAATTTATCCAGTGCATTTGTCATTCTCAAACCTTTACTGTTGAGGGCGTAACATTTAATTTATAATTAATTTGCAAGTTACACGTGTCGGTTTCGCATGTTTTAAACGTTTTCATTTTTAATTGTGTAAGTGGAGCAGTTTTCAGGGAGTAGGTTCATACTTAGGAAAGCTAGAGGTTGTTCCACGTCAGAGTTGCTAAGCAACGAATTTAACCAAAACATTTAAATGTGCGCTTTCATGTCATGTTTTGTTGCATTTGTTTTATTACTGGCCCAGATGTTTAGGACCATGACATCTGTATGAATGGGAGATGGTGTCACCTTTTTTAAATGACATCAAAACAGGAAATGGGTGATTGAGCCAGGTTTCAGTAGGACACGAACGTGAGGGCCGTTGTTCACTGATGGACCCAGCAGGTGGTGCTGTTACTCCATTAACCTCGTGTAGTAAGTCATACTTCAGTTAGTTCAGCCGTTTGCTTAGTTTGTAACTGATCATGTTCAGACTGCCTTCATTTAATCTTATTTTAAATCCTCAAAATTGACCAGAAACCACGGAAAAATGAATTAGCAAATACTAATGTGGATTTATCAGCATAACGGACACATTTGTTTAATTGATGTGGATGATTCAAATATTACTAAATTACCTGATTTTCATAAATATGATATTATGTCAAGAACCTGACTGTAGCTGATTTAATGGAGTCTAATTTTATTTTTTGACCTAAATACTAAATACACACAACCTTAGCCTTAGCTACATGTCTGTATTATGTGATATTTTAACAGCCAAACGATCCTAATTGAGAGTCGGTGGATTCACCATTGAGATCTTTTAAATGCCATGTGTTTTAGGCCTTGTTGACCTTTCAGTGTTCTCTGTGGACTTGCCTTCGTTGTTTGCTTCTTCATGTAGTCCTTTCCTTCAGTTGTGTTAAGTTAATACAAATTGTTCAAACCATGTGCGTTTTTGCAATTAAAATCTAATATTGTTCCTTATTTTGCAGAATACCTTATTTGCTTAGTCTGTTGCCTGCAGGGAAAGCTGAGAGGACGAGTCAGTAGACCTGCCTGGTTAATGGAGAGGAACGGAGTGTACGGTAACATACGACATAAGTGGCTGTGATTTAACTTTCAATTTAGCTGAGATACTGGAGCTCTTTGTGACTTTGTCTGACTTTGCGCTTAATGCACAGCACTTTCTGCATTCTGTCACACACAACAAACCAGATCCTTGAAGTCACCAGGTAGTGCTTCCATAATGTAGATTTATTAGAATATTCAGAGTAGTGCTATAACTTTTCATTCACTAGAGCGTCTGTCGAGTCACAGATTCATGGACACGTCGATGTGTAAGACAGATGCTCTGCAATGAAATCATTCTGTAAAGCAACGTGAGAGAAATAAACAAAAGGCTACCTAATATTTATATTACTAATTACAGAATTTACAGTCACAAAATTTCATTGGGCATTTCAAGGAAACGTGAGGGATTTTCACAGACATAAAAAATATTAATAAATACATGTTTTTTTTTTTTTCGTTTTTTTTTAGTAGATTCCTGTAGAACAAAATGAAACATGTTACACGAGCAATGTCAAAGGAAGAAGAAGCAGCTGGCTTTATAGTCTTTTCGCGAACTGAACAGAATCAGGACGTACAGTAGAAAACTCCATCTCGGTGTATTGCCAGTGTTTGACCGGCTTGCATCACATCAACATGAAACATCGTCCCGTTCGCGGCACTGGGAGTCGTAGAGGAAGCTGCGAGTCCGAGTGGGAGCGCGTGATTCGCTTCGGGCGGGGCGCTCCTCCGGACGGCCTGCAGCCGGTGAGATCGACGTTCAGCCGCGACTACACTCAGTCCAAGTGTGTGGTAGGCCGACGCTCTCCGCCTCTCCACAGCCAGAGGAGAGAAGGAGAAAAGCAGCCGACGTGAGCTGGAGACGGGGACAAACGCCTCAAACTCTCCCTTCTTGAATTTTAACAAAGTGCCCACTGTTAGTTAGAGGAAGGGAGGGGGGGGGGGGCACATTGAGGATGCCAGTGGGGTAGTCAGGACTTAATACAGTAAAGAAGAGGGAGGGGGTGCATTGAACTGGGAGGTGTCTGGTCTGGACCCAGCTGCTGTAATTGGATTTCAGGGTGGTCCTCGTGGTGGGACTCGGTGCGTCGGAGGAAGTTGTGCTTGAGGGTTAAAGCGTGTTTGTTCTGTTTCCCCAGCAGAGATGGACGCGTGATATTTAGCTTTCTGCTTTAAACCCGTACCCGACCGCCACGCTCATCAGGGCCGCTGCCCAGTGTGGGAATGGGAGCTGGACACACAGGATACAAGGGAGTGTCACTAAGTGGAGCCACCGTGTTTTCGTCGCGTCTGAAGGAGGAACAGTGGGTGATTTAACCGGGTGAGCAGCTCCGCCTGGAGCGCGTGGGTCAAGTTCGCAGGTGTGACGTGAATGATTGCATAAAAGTTCGGGGAAAGACGCGACGACCAGACCTTTTGCTGAAGAATCTTCAATATCTGAGCTTTTATCAGGAGACGAACCGCGGCCTCGCCGAGCTGCAGCGGTGCCTCAGGTTCTGACTCAGAGCAGCGTCCCAGTGGCCCACGCAGCGTCCGTGCCCCCCCCCCCCCCCCCCTGTGCTTCAGAACAGGTTCGTCTTGATGGCGGGGTTGGGTTTTCTGTGGAAGGAGGACAGGACCCCGGCGAAAGGCCCGCTCATACTGTCCGCCGGCTGCCAGGCCTTCAGAATCTCCTGAGTCTGGCTGGCGGGCTGGGCCACCGCCGGGTTGGACGGCCCCAGGCTGGACCAGCTGGGCGGCTTCAGGCCCTGCAGCACCGGGGAGCTGGAGGCGTTGACGTAGCCGCCGCCGGCCGGAGCCGGACTGGGGCTCAGGCTGGCGGGGCTGCCCAGGTTTCCCCCCGCCGAGCCGGGCAGCGAGGCCGTGCTGTCGGGCGTGGGGCTGCAGGTGGACTCTTTGGACTCGTCGTCGTCCGAGGAGGACCGCGGTTCGCCGGCCTTTTTCCCCGCGGAGCCGCCGCCGCCGCCGCCGTTGCTGCCCGCGTTGCCGCCGGAGCCGTTCGCCTTGGCGTTGGCCGCGCGCTCCTGCTTGCGGAACTTGGCGCGTCGGTTCTGGAACCACACCTGTGCGGCACAAACAGACGGGGGCGCAATGAAGGTCCGACGCGCGCGCCGTGGCTCTGATGATGATGATGATGATGATGATGATAATGATGATGACGGAGCGAGGCCCGCGTCTCTTACCTGAACTCGGGCCTCCGTCAGGTCTATCTTCAGGGCCAGCTCCTCCCGGGTGTAGATGTCCGGGTAGTGCGTCTCGGCGAACACTCGCTCCAGCTCCTTCAACTGGGAGCTGGTGAACGTGGTCCTGATGCGCCGCTGCTTCCGCTTCTCGTTCAGGCCGGAGGGGTCCGAGAAGAATTTGTAAGGAACTGCAAAAAGAAGGAAAGATGAATACATTAGTGATCGAACAGACGGAATGACTGGGGTTTAGAGCGGAAATAACTTCAAAAAGTCCAGATGTAAAATAATAAGACCTGCCCAGGCTTAAATATCTGAATAATAAACCACGCTGCTGCAGCCGTGAGTTAGTGCGCGAGGCCCAACAGCCAGCGGTTTTTTTAATGAGCCGAGAGGCTTGAGTTTTAAAATGTTGTTAGAGTTTAATTGTTTCCCCAAATTAGTTAAATTAAAATACAGACGCAAAGCAATTATGAAATAATTCATTCATGTTTCCAAAAGATGGGAAAATCAACACTCATATTATACACACTGATATTATAGTTTAAAGGGAATAAAACCATTCCTCTCACAATCCTGCAACTGTGTTATAAACGAGATGTGTGCGTCTGTAAATTAAAATGCAAATGCAAAAGGAGAGAAAACGAAATAGCTGAACAGAGACAACCCTAAAACTAGTCTCGAAAAAGGTTTTAAATTTAAGGGTAATATTTATTATACAAACAATATTCTTCAGTTTATCTCGCACAATTTGTCTCTTTGTCTCCTGGGCGTCCCTGACAGAATTATTATATTAGTAATAAATTATTATTAATGAATTAGATTAATAGTTGATCGAGTTTGCGATTGAGGGGCATTGTCAAATTAATTGAACGTATTTTATTTTTCAAGGTGAAAAACTGAAAACATTTGATAAACGCAAAGCAATACACGCATTTAACGTGCGCATTTCTAACGAAAAGTAAAATTTGAATAATTTAATTTCATGTTTAATACTGATAGAAGCGGGGGTTTGGCGCTGAAGAAAACCGTTTTCGCTTCGAAATGTGATTACTACTATAAAAGACCCGATTTCTTCCATCCCGTGCGTTATTCAGACGCCTGCAGAGCTTCCCTGCAGAACTTTAACACCCTGTGCTGGACGCTGCGGCTCGTGTACCTGACGAGTAGGGGGTGGGCTGGTGCTCCCTCAGGGCGCCCAGGGTGCAGCTGGCCGTGCTGAGCGGAGTGCAGCCCGGGTTGGAGAAGGGTCCGCTGCGGATCGGGTTGTACTGGAAGGAGCTGGCCTGGCTGCACGAGCTGAAGTCCGCGTAGGCCGACGCTTCCATGGCCGCCATGCAGGAGTCATAGGAGTTCAGGTAGGAGTAATCCATCTTATACATGGAGGTGAGCCGGTGAACACACCGGTCTGTAGGCGCGGCGGGCCGAACTCTGGCTCAGAGCGACGTCAGGGAGGCTCAGATCGCTGGTCGAACCGTCTCCAGTATCTCCACGGGCCGCGTCTCTCCAAAACTCCTGACGGCTGTGCGCTTTAAATCTCACCCGCACGCGGCGCGTTTAAGTCAAATAATCCAGACGCTCGCTTCTACGGCGTCTCTTTCTCCGGGCTGCGCCTCTGTCTCTGTGTCACTCTCCTCGCGTCTCCTCCCAGCGCTGCAGCTCGCTCTGCGCTCGCGCTCCCGTTTGACAGGGCGCTGCGGCTCGCGCGGTGTTTATAATAAACTTGGCAGAGCGCGAGACAATGGCGAGGCGGTGGTCCAGTTTCCATGACAATGCCAGCAGCGAGTGAGCGTGCACACGGACGGCCCCCTCCCACAGCCCCGTGCACCGCCCACACGCTCCGGAGCGTCACGAGCGCGCAGGTGTCGGTGCAGTTAAATAAGCCTTTTAGGAACCGACGCGATCACTCTTTTGAAACAGGTAAAATGTTAATGCGTCCTTCATCGGACGTTTCTATTTAGTACGAGCAGAATCAAGCGCAACGGTTTAAATATACTCCATTAGAGTTGTTATGAGTTTAAACTCACCCAACTTTATTTTCCTTAAGCCTCACAAATTCAAAGTGGGTCTTTGTGAGTCTGTGTTTTTCACTTAACCTTGATTTCAGACTGAAGCAGTGTTCAACTGGTAACTAAAGTAAAGTTACAACAAAGTATGTAATATATAAAGTACATCTCCCCTCCTTGTGTTGAAAAAGGTATCAATAAAATACAACAAGCACAATAAAAACAGCCGTAGAGTCTAAATCAGCATCAACCTGAATGACGCCATTCACTGTAATTTTTGTAATTCATCTACACGGGCGACTAAAAGGCATCTGAGCACAAACGCCCTGGTCTGGTCAGTGCTATTTCACCAGCGCTGGAAACAACCGCAGCTGCACAGAAGTCTTTATGTGGGGGGAAACGTCCAGATGTGACGGTGATTGCTGAGATTAAAAGCTCTGATTTGATTCCGATCACTTTCACGGAGATGTCACTAGAGCGAGCGTCAGTTTGATGTATAGGACGGGAGAGGGGCAACCGGCTGCGGAGACGTGTGAGCAACCGCGACAGGCTAACCATAAACGCATTGACGCTTCATAAATTGGTTTAAGTTTATTGTTCGGTGTCGTACAATGTGATAAGTCATATCCCACTCGGCCCCTGACGCGCGCGTACGCACGCACGCACGCACGCACGCACGCGCGCACATCTTGAAACGGGCACACGCGCCATCCGGATTCTAGAACTGTTGCTCCCGAACAACCTGGATTCCAGACTCTCCCCCCGTGAAACTAACAGACGTTTAATTAGAAGAAACTTTAATCAAAACAGCATAATCCTTGAACCGCAGTTACGCTGTACACGAACCCATAAGTGAATTATCTTAAAATGCCCAGTTTTGCCTTAAAGTGCGCGCTTTCTATTTCAGCTTGACCAGAGGCTGCAGAGATGCGCCATAATGTCGTTAACCCGTCGCGCACGTGCGCGCACGCGCGCGTTTGCCGGCCTGTACTCACTTAAACTACAAATAGGTAGGCCTTTTAATAATAAGATTTATTTAAAGTGTTTATTGTGTGGTTAGAGTGAGGTGGGGACGTGGAGGGCGGGGCGGTGCTCGGTGCTGATGGCGCGAGTGCCCTGGTTCTGATGGAGCATCGCTCTCTTTGTTGCTCCTGCCTCGTCTCGACCTCAGGCTCAACGAGCGTTCATTTAGAATTATATGAAAGCATACAAAGCAGCTGTTAGTTCTAGGCCACACACGTCTATTCTCGTGTCTTGGGTGATTTTTTTTTCTACAGCTCTTGAATATTTTTATTTTGAAATAACGTTGGACTCGTGTTATAATATACTATAAGTCATAGTTCATATCTAGTCGACATGCTGTGGTTTATAGTCTGCGGATAAAACAAACCAATAGTTTATGAAAATACTATTTGGATAAATGATTCGCTCCAACCTGCAAACACTGGATTTGCACTATAACTCAAATGCTATGTGCTTTTAATGTCTTTTATTATAAATTTAGAAAAAAGGAAACGACGGTCAAAACAAACGTGTAATTGTTCTACGGGATCAGATACGCCTTGTGCATTTTTGAACTTTCCATATTAACCAGTCAGCGCCCCGCTCTCAGGCCGGACCGTCTGTTCTGTCCCGTCCGGTCTGAAGGGATCAGAGGTTAGTTTACCTAGAATCTTAAACAGTTTCAAAGTTAAACTCTCCAGGCCGTTTTTGCCTCCCGGAAAAGAGCAACCAGGAGCGACCCTAGCTCGACCGCCTTTAAGAGTTTAAACTTTAATCCCTTCAAAGCGGCGACCGGGCTCCTCCAGGCCACTAATCCGCCCTATAGTGCTCGAGCGCAGGGGGAGACCTCTCCTCTGCGGAGGCTTTCACTTTGGACTTTTACATTTATGGGGCGATTTGACGGAAACAGTAACGGGAAGCTTTGGCATTCATGACGTCTGAGTCAACAGTGGAGGGCACAATGGTCCCCTAGAGGCTCCTGAGGGCCCCTGAGAGAGGGACCCCGACTATAGGGATTATAGGCCCACGGAGAACTCCGCCATTAGGGAAACTTTATGGACGCTTAACATGCGGACTCTTTCTAACCAGGGCTGTGATTGAGTCAACATTAAGGGGGTATCTCACATCGTTAGCGATATCTTTAGGCACTAAATTAAAAACATAGAACATCATCAAAATTATTAAACAACATATGCATCTTTTTAGGAGATAAAACAATAGCGTTAATATGGGCGTGGTTAAAAATGTAAGACATGTAGCAGCTACGAAGGTTTAAGTAAAATTAATTTTGATTAAAAATAATAAAATTTATGGTGTTTGGTGTTGTCGTTATTTTTGCACTGGTTAATGAATTTGACTCGTTTTATATCATAGTTCACGCTTTTAAAACAATAAATATGAATAATATTATTAATAAATTTCCCTTTCTCTTTCCCAAGGGACACATTTTTCCTACGCTGCATAGAGAGAAAACACATTTATCTTAATGATCTTAATTAAGCTCCCATCATTTGTTCCTTCTCCGCTCATTTGTCTTTTCCTGCTACGGTCACATATATTATAGACACCGCTTTGTGCGCAAACAAAGTACAAAGTACAAGGTCCGTGCGCGTCAGGGTGATGGCGCAGGCTGCTGCGTGGAAGCGCTGCTCGGTGATCGATGGCTGCACGGCCCTGATAGAGAGACGGAGGGGTCTGGATAGAGACAGGGGATAAGGGATGAGTTAAGGATGGGCCAGTGGTTCGAGGAAAAGCCACGCGGGAGGCCCAGTGCGGTGTCTGTCCCGCGACACGCGGCGGTGGTCCGAGATCCAAGCGAAGCTGTCAGTCAGAGCGGGGCCCGCATCCATCCATCATCAGGGTGCGAAGAAGAACACACAGCAAATGTGCCGAGGGTCGTATTGATCCTCGGTTCTGCAAAGAACCCGGTCTTTGTCGAAGGGTACGCGCGGCTTATGGTGTTACCACACAGAGACTCCACTGTTTCTACTGTTAGAAGTTAATTGAAGTCAGCGCCACTGGTCTCATACATGTGGCCACGTTGAGTTTCATCTGTGAAGCATAAACTCATCACTGCTCGAGTCTTTGTGATCACATTATAACTAATGTGACAAAGCTTTAGAATTTAAATGTGATTTTTCTTATTTTAAATAGGTAAATCAGGTCAACACGGAGTAATTAAGTACCTTTAAATTTACATTTGCAATGATATTTTTTTCTTTACACCTGTAATATAAAAAGTATGACTGGATTTTATTTATTTCGTCTAATATATATTATGTTTATTTATTATTTGAGAAGTTTTGCAAAATTGAATTATTCTATCTTGTTTAAATTAATAATATAATTCTACACTTTAAATAAATACATTATTCTTCCAACTTATCAAACTATTAAGATGCATACTTTTTCATTTGCTCCATTTTGCCTTCATGGCGTGCTGCGTTAAAGGCCAGCGCGCGCATACGCAGGCAGTGTCACTGAAATGTGTCGTGTCATCGCCCCTCTTAAGAGCCTCTCCCCTCGGAGGTGGATTTGATTGCACATAAAATAAAATCAAAAATCGCAGATCCCGCCGTTAACATCAGATGCGTCTTTGCAGCGGCGGTGGCGGGCGGTGCGCATTTGATTTGCCCGGTGATGGATGGGAGCCGGCGCGAGAGGCCGCGGGCCGGGGAGGGGGGTCCCGTCGGTCCCCGCATTTCAATCCCCAATTACTGGAATGTGGCGTGACGCTCGGGCTGGAGACGGCGGCGGCCCCGTGACGGAGTTGGAACGGGGGCAGCGGCGGGTGCCGCGCGGTAGGAGCTCGAGTCAGTCAGGCGGCGCTGACGCTCCAAATCACGGCGAGTTAACGGCGGGCCGATTACATGTACTGATTACTAATAGTTTCATATAATAACGCTGTAGATCACACTGGATGTATATTTTATGAAACTGTGTAGAACTTTGCAGCTGTGGATAAAACACCCACCAAACCTCAGAACATTGCTTAAAAATTAACAATATTTCTTCTTTTTGTTCCATTTTGTTCTTCTCACGCGCCGTAGCGTACGTCCACGTGTCTTGATTACACTTAAGGAGTTTGCTCAGTGTTGGGCGCTGTGATCATGTACATTCAGGTGTGTTCAGAAACGTTACAATGGAGGACGCACCAAAAGCTACGTTCTCCTGTTTGAACCCATCAAATCGTGCATTCATCAGCCAGAAAATGACGCAGAGCAGCTGCGGTTATTCGCATGCTGCATACATCTCCCCACTGCGGCACCGGACCTGTATTATCCTAATGGACCGCGGCATGTTACTTTAAAAAGAAGCTTTTTAGGATAAAAAAAAAAACCTGGTCCCGGGAGACCACGGTGCACACACACCGCACACTCACAAGCACAGCACAGCTGGAGCAGCGAGGGATGGCCGCGCGCAGGAGAGCTTCTCCAAACACGCTAATTAGATCTCGAGCTCTGGCCCCGCGCTCTGAAAGCAGCCCAGCGGCGGGGCGCGCGGAGCTGTGGAAAGTTAATTGAATTAAATTCCCCCTAAACTAATTAGGCTGCAATCTGCCACGCGAGCTGTCCCTGAGCAAGGTTCGAATTAGGCGGAATGGATTTGTTCCTTTTCTGTAAAAGAAAGGAGGACAGACCGGTGTGTTTTCGGTGGCCTCCTTTTATTTGTCTTTTATGCAAATTCCCCCAGGAGGCGGGGTCACGTGACCGTCGTGCGGTAACCGGGCGGGACCCCGCGTGAGTCCGCGTCCGCCGGTCGAACCGCGAGCCGCATCGAAGCCGCGTCTAAACAATCATGTAAAAAAAAAAAACAACAACACAGGATCTCATTGTGAGCGAGGAGCGTCTTCAAAACGGAGCTGAGTGGACCGAGGTAATGGAGGTGAAATCGATCGCCTTCCTGGGGAGCACAATGAGCGCGAGGGAGGGAGAGATGAGAGGAGCGCAGAGGGACACGGATGAAAATGCTCTGTTAAGAGCGGGGACAGATATGATAATGGGAGAGCCTCTAGTAGTCGTTCATCATTCAGCACCTCCACCTGGCTGCTGCTGCCCCTGCTGCCACCAAACGCACACCGACTTCCTCTCCCAGCTCACAAACATCAGGGCTGATGTGACCACTGGTTCCCGTCTCCTAGATGATGTAGTCCACGCGTGTCCAGGCAACCAGGCGCTGCAATCGCTTCTACAATTTGATAAGAACATTCTGCAGGGTTTAAAAATTCATATGACTGCTACCGGAAGGCGAAGTATAGATGATTTTGTGCTTATCCAGCGCGTTTCTCTGGTCTGCTCTGCGTCTGCCTCCTCTGCGTGACCTTTGACCCCCCCCTTTTTCACGTCTCTGTTTTGCTTCTCGCTCGCACCTTGAACCCTCCGTCCGCTTGTATCGTACGCGGGACGTGGGAGAGAGGCATCGGGATGGAGACAGATGGACGGCGGAGGAAGAGGGATGGACTGAGAGGAGAAGGTAGACGAGGGAGGGAGGGAGGGAGGGAGGGAGGGAGGGAGGACGGGGTGAGTGAGCAAAATGCAGAGACGTAGAGATAGAGAGGGAGAGGGAGGTTAGGACGATGGATGGCCAGGTTTCTGTTTCTCAATAATCTAATCAGAGAAATGGCAGCAGTCAGAAATAGCCTGACGGACAGACTAAGAGCCTCTTCTCTTTCTCCTCCTCCTCTTATCCTTGTCTTCCTCCTCAGGGAGGGTAAATGGATCCGCACACGCGCACAGCGCACACGTGCCAGCTCGACTTCCTACTACCATAAAGTGTAGATGTGTTTGAGGGACGCGGGAGACGGGAAAAGCCTCAAGGTATCGAAGCAGGAGCCGCGCCGCCGTCTGAAAATGCCAGCTTCGCTTTCAAGTAGGACAATATTTACAGCACGAACTACAATTCATATAATGAGAGGGTGGAGTGAATAGAGCAGTAGTTAGTGAATCTGCATGTGTAGCTGGAGCAGATACAGACTGATGGAGCCTTCCGTTAGACTGGGCCGTGTCTGAGTCCCCACAGGCTCATTCTTCCCTGCAGAGAAGACATTCCTGGAGGGCGTGTGCCTGTCACATACCTACATTCCCTCCCAGCGTCCGACACGGACCCCCACACGGAGCGGGATTCCGGGTAAATTCCTCTGTCATGTCATTTCAGAGGGCAGACAAGCGTTATTGTGGCCCAGTTCCCACCCAGGCGCTGAACCCACACATCCACCCATCCGTCCGTCCGTCCATCCATTCATCCATCCATCAGCAGTGTCACTGCGAGACAAACAGGACAAAACACAGAGGAATTCCCGTGCTGTTTTGACGACTTTATTTGCGCTGTGGAGGCTGGGATGCAAGAATGACAAACGTGGCTCGATTGCGTTCGGCGCCGTCTTCACATACTGTTCAAACATTTATGATACAACACGTTGAATATTATTTTTTTATGACTCTAAACTTCTCCCCGCGTCACCGATCGAACAGCGCCGAGCCGTGACTGATGACTCTCCTTGACCTTAACATGCATCAACAGAAACAATTCACCAGGCAGTTATATTACCCATCATTCAAAGGGGCTGCTGCACGTTTCCACGTGGGACTGACACGAGTCGCGTCAGCATTCATTTATTAATGTGGTTCTGCTGGTGACGGCTGCTCCATGTGTGAACGTGCATTCATTTGACTGCAACCATCTGAGGCGATGTCACACTGTTGTTGGTCATTAATACTTATTTCGCCCTCTCGCAGCAAATGGAAAAAAGCCAGTGTCTCTTTTTTTTTATTCACCAGTAGAAAAACTAAAGCACATTTCAGTGTTATTAATATTGTAGTATTCAGTCAACATTTCTGACAGTAATATTAATAGTTTAAATATATGGCAGACACTGTAAACTGTCTGGTGCCATCAACCTAAAATACACATTAATAAATAAATACTTTGACTGTCTTCAGTGCTCTGTACAATAAATATGAAGTTGGCCAAGATTTAACTAAGGCCTTGATTTCAGTCAGTTCACTGGTGACTCTTCTGGTCACATTCAAACGCTAACACACCTGTAACTTGATATGTATGTGAGCACTAATGTAAAGCAGCCTCCTAGGATGAGGTTACTGAATGTTTCTAGTACACATCTGGCAGATACTGTACTGCATTTTGTGGAGAGGCTGGCACAAAGTGTACTGCATGTATGTATTGAGGAAGAGGCAGTAATGGAATCATGAGGGTACTTTTATTGGGAACACCATGCGTCCTTCTCTACTGGTGTTGTTGCTTGACGATACTCCTCGCGCTTGTACGCACGTTTCTGTTTGCCGTACGGCCTCCGTTAGTGCTCGGGGCTCAGTGGAGGGAGGATGTCCAGGGTTCTGGAGGAGCTGTCGTCCCCCACCACCTCGAAGCGCAGACTGGGCGCGCTGCGCTCCTCCTGCCCCTCCGCTTTGACAGAGAGGCGCAGCGTGCAGCCTTTGGGCAGCAGCTCCTGCTCGTACGCTGCGGCTAACTGGTTGACGACTCGACGCTCCACCTGCGACATAAGGTGAGCGGGTAAAGATTAGCTCTGTGGTCGCTGCAGGTTGGAGGCATCTCCATGAGCATGTGACCAGACGGTATGCTGTAACTCAGCATGATCTAGTTTTTATTTGACAAAATATCAAGAGGAAAATAAAGGAAAACATAGAATGAATCAGCTTATACAACATCTCTGCTTTTAGTTACTCCATACCTCATGTTTGATGGAGCGCGCTCCATAATGCATGTTGTATCCGCCCGCCAACAGGTCCAGCACTGGGCGATCCCACTGCAGAGTGATGTCATGGCGCTGCTTGGCCTGAAGACAGGACAGGACGGGACGGGAGAAGAAAGAAGAGCCGTATACAAAACAACCATGAGCAATCCACTCAGAAGGACAGGAGGAAAGAGACCAGCGCAGCAGCATAGAGCAGATACTGTCAGGCAACATGTCTGCCAGCGCTAATCAACAGGCCCCTAATGCGTTGGAATCAAACCCCAGTCAATAGCAGTGATCAGAGCTGCTCGTTTAGCCACTCATTTTAACACTGCTGTCAATAAAGACGACGCCTGTCTCACTACTGGCATAAACAACAATATTACAGCATTACAAATACCATATTAAGACAATAACACAGTGTGTTGCTCTTCACTGGACAATCAATTCATCTAGTGCAAGTGAGTGACTGGGGACGATTCAGTAATAATGAGCTGTTAATAGATAAGACATTTAAAATGTAAAGAGCAACGCACACGCACGCGCTCAGGAGTCGTGAGTCAGGCCCATTTCAGTCCCTGCAGGCCCCACATTGGCTGCCAGGACACAAGCTGTAATATTAATAATTAAATATTGATGAAGGCTCCACATGTTAAACACTGTAATCACATTATAGTGAGGAGCAGTGGCACATATTGATCCGTGTGTGTTGCTGCACGGCTCAGCGGCTGCGGGACAAAATGGCTGAAGGCCTCCGGGTCCCACCGGAGGACGTGCATGTAATGAGCGCAGGACGCTGTGCTGACAGGTCCCCGAATGGCAAAGTCCCCTTCGCTGTTACGCACCTTCTTAGCCCAGAAGCTGAGCTCCTTGCTGACGAGCTGCAGCAGCTCCGAGTGACAGAACGGCAAGAAGTAAACTATTTCATTGATCCGGCCGAGAAACTCGTCCCTCCGGAAATGAGCCTGCGGAGGAAACGAACGAGACCGGAGCTGAAGAAATGCAACAGATCAACACACGCACACGATGTAGATTTTATCTGGGTTTCAGCACGTTACCTTCAGAATGGGTCGAATCACAGATTCTTTAAATTGTCTGGAGATCGTGATGTCATGACTTTTCTGTACGTCCTCTGTCAAAACACAACAGTTCTCAAAAGTTCTGACGTGATTCATTTGACGTGTTTGCGCTTCAGTGTGTTTCTATGTTTGACTAAGTGCTTGCGTTCCTTTTACCGAGGTTGTCGGCCAGCTTCCTGCGGCTGACCTCCTCGGCCTCCTGGCGGAGCTGCAGTGCATGCTGGGCGATTTCCTCACTCGCAACGTTGGATGTCATGATGAAGAGGGCGTCTTTGCATTCGATGGTCTTCCCCTTACCGTCTGTGAGACGGCCCTGAGACACAGCAGAAAGCGTTCACAGTGTGACTAGCAACAAAGGCGCCGCGCAGCGAATACAAAAATGTGTTTGCATTAGTACACACACCTCATCAAAGAGCTGCAGCATGATGGTCAGCACATCAGGATGGGCCTTATCCACTTCATCAAACAGCACCACTGCGTTGGGACACGCCCTTAACAACTTGGTCAGCTGACCTCCCTCCTCATGTCCCACATAACCAGGTGGGGAACCAATGAACTTTGCCACCTGAGACACAAGGGAAAGAAGGTCAGCGTTCTCCCAGGATCCCATCCAATTCAATTCATACGTTTGCTGTTGCTTCACAGAAAGTAAACTAAATATCATGCAAAGCCTTCAAATAATTCAATACTTAAAGTGTGGAACATAATGTAGCTTATTCACTGATTAAATATATTCATCACCGAACTTCACGGAAAAAGGCAAAAGAGGGCAAAAACACCCTAATTGCTGGTTTATGCATTACGTTTACACATAATTATTCGAATGCATCATTGCTAGAAGTCTGCGGATGAGCGATGCAATATAACCACATCAGCTCTGGTCTGAGAGGAATGAGTCAATTACAGCAACATCTTCGCCACCGTGTGCGTGATCCCCTGCATCTGATGTGGTGTCTTACCTCATGCTTTTCCTGGAACTCGGACATGTCCATGCGGATGAAGCCCTGTAGTCACACACACACACATACATTGATTCACCTACTTAAGAAGCACTACACACTGTACACGGATGCTTGTTGAGCCGGTTACGCCACAGATGCTCAGTCCAGTTTGTTCGAATTACGGTTTTCAACCTACTGTCTAACAGGACATCACATACCTTTTTAATGTCTTTGTGCATGTAGCGAGCCACCTGTTTGGCCAACTCTGTCTTTCCTGCAACACATCGAACCAAAAGCAAAAGAAACATAATTTTATTCTTATTTTTCCACTATCCCTTATAATATACAGTATATATCTATATATGGAGTAAGTCAGGGAACAAGCTCATTCAGTACAGACTGATAGATGATCTCTCCCCATCTCTAAGTGCTGGCCTACATCCCACTGCCGCCTCCTTCCTCCTACAAAGTTTCAGTCATATCCCGCTCTGCAGAAGCTCACATTATGTTTGTTGGTAAAATATTCTGCATATAAATGCTCATATGATATTGATGTGTTCGCTATGCATATGGGTATGAGGACTGTGTGTGCGCGTCTTGTTGCTGTGTTTAATATTGATGTTCCGTGGCTGCTGTTTGTCGCTGGCGGCAGCAGAGAATATGAACACTGCCTCTCCTTCATCCATCTCTTTGGCCTGTCATTTCAGCGTCTTCCTCTTCTCTAGCCATCTATCTGGCCCATAATATCCCTCTGTCTCCCCACTGCCTTCACTTTAACACACACACACACACCCACACCCACACACCCACACCCACACACACACACACACACACACACACACACACACACACACACACACACACACCCACACACACACACACACACACACACACACACACACCACCCACACACACACACACACACACACACACACCCACACACACACACACACACACACACACACACACACACACACACACACACACTTGCTGCTGCCTGAGTGAACTAGAGATGTTCTAGTCCCTTATAGCAGTCAATACAATATGTCCTTGTGATTATTCTGACAACTTGTATCATACAGTCTGTTTAACAGCTGAATGAATAGTTGTGCTTGTTGTAAAGCACATTTGGATCTGCAGCAGAGTCGACACTAGATTAAGACAGTTTCAGTGAGTTTGAATGAGCGTTTTGGGACATTTTATTAATTTATATAATTAAATCATTTGATATGAGCATTTTTTTTGGTCCCAAGACCATAAATGACTGCTGCGTATCTTATTTTGACTGATTCATTATCCTTTTTATATTTGATTGCCAAAAGTAACCAGTAGATAAATCTATAAAATAAATTCAGTGGAGTAACTGTATAGTATAGTGTTACCATAAATTGTGGTGGAGAAAAGTAACAAAACAGAAATAGTTCACTGTCAAAAGTGTAGTTTTGTAGTAGGTAGGTGATTGTTTTTTTACCTTTTCTCAAAATACATCATTCCTTTTTAAACACACACACTGCACTGCTTTACTGCAGCTAACAGGCAGCTTACAATCAAATGATCTAACTGTTTCAGGCTTTAGTCCTCATTAATTGTCGCCATTTAATCTTCAAATCCAAGTTCTTACAAATAATCAGGTGAAAAGGTTGACGTGGGAAACAAGTGAACTTTCATTTCATTGTTAATTATGACACACTGGGGAGCAGCTCATTCACCGTGTACTGTTCAGAGACGCTGCAGCCTGTGCTCACACTCTACAGTGTCACATGCTTCTAAAGCCCTGTCTATTCAGTTTCTATTGGAATCATTAGTTTGTCAAGTAAAATACACAATGCATCTATTCAGTGTACATCACAGACTTGACTTACTCGAGTGTTGTGTTTATTTTGGCAGGAGACTGATGAGGTTTTTTGTGTCACTTCATGAGATCAAAACAGAGAGAAAGCATCTGGTGTGAAAGATGAGAGTGATTTACCGATTCCTGATGAGCCGAGGAAAAGGAACACGAGAGGATGCTCTTCATCGTACCAGCCATTCTCCTTCCTCCTGATGGCTGCACAGGGAGAGAAAGAAGCAAGCTATTATTCGGACATTTGCATTTGTTGCCTTTGCAAGTGAGTTTCACCCAAGTGAACAGCGTTGACCTGGCGGGTATCCCAGAAACTATGATAAAAGAGTGGGAGAGCAGGGATGAGGAAAGGGTCAGAGGCATTTGGTTAAAAAAGGGAGGAAGAAAAGAAGAGAACACAGAGCAAGGGAGCGAGATGAGAGACCTCCAGAAAGCTACCCATGATGCCCCCCCCCCTCAAGTCAGTGGGGCCATTAGCCAGCAGTAATTTTGTTAGCCTCCCTGGCGCGGCCATGGCAAAATCAGTTTAGCATGGATTGCAGCCTCACACACACACAGACACAGACACAGACACACATGCTTGCTTAAAGAGGAGTGCCTATCCAACCCTGCCATCACCCCAGCAACCACACGCACAAGCACACACACCAAGGCGATGAGGGGGATCGAAACGGGCCGAACGCCGTATTTGGCCAAACTTCAGGCTATTCAACGCAAAAGCAGACATGAACAGAAATTGGCTCAAATCTGGACCAGCTGAGAGGCTGGAAACCAGGGACACACGTATGAGCAGTGCTTCGCCAACACGATCAAACATAATCAGTGACACGGTGATTCAGTGGTCAGCACGGCTCCATTGTCTAAAAGGTGCCTAGTGAATATATAGGAAGTTAGCATTTCAATCATGGTAAAGTTGATTATGTCCCCTTTATGAGCTGAGCATTTACATCTAGACGGTTCAGTGCAGCTGATGGTGGAGGAAATGAAGCTGCAGCTCTGTGATCTCACAAAGTTTAGTCACAGGTGCTGCAGGACTTGTTGTTTGTGTTATGCTGAAATCCTAATAGCTGGTCAGCACAAAGAACCGAAGATGAGAGGAAGAGGTAGAACGAAAGGGGAGAAAGATGAGGAGATGGACACAAAACAAAGATAAGGAGAGGAAAGGAGCAAGGATGTAGGAGATAAGGAGGGGAAGGAAAGAGGAGTGATGGAGATAAGGAGACAGCGAATGAGAGAGACAAACAAACAAGTGTGTCAGAGATGGCCAAAGAGATGAATAGTGACAAGAGGGCTCCAGAGCTCCAGTGCCTTTATCAATGACTGTGTGAATGACAGCGTAACATTCTGTGCTCCAGCTGATCGGGAGCGACTTTGACAGAAGGGCACACTGACATTTTTCAGAGGACCCTGACGGCAGCAGGGAGCGGAAGGAGACACAAAACAAATGAAAGCTCGCTCGCTGCCTCTCATGTATGCACCAACACACACTCAGTGCAGTGTGTACTGGGCAGGTCTGGTTGGCGCTAACATGATTACAGAGGGATGATTCTCTTCAATAACTCTTAGCCCTGAGAGCTAAACCTGGATCAATCTAACCTCCTTCCTGCGCGCGTGTGCATGTGTGTGTGTGTGTGTGTGTGTGTGTGTGTGTGTGTGTGTGGGGGGAGGAGGAAGAAGAGTTGGAAACAGCTGTTTTAAAGGCAAGAAAACACAGTAAATGTGAGTGAAAACACCAAACAGATTGATTGATACAAAAATATATTATATTAAAAATTTTTTATTTTATTTTCCGCTTAGCTTTATCTGATATTGCTGCAGAAATAATTTATATCTTGTTTTGTTTGACTGGTAACTGAGGGTCAAACAGAAAAAAGCTATTTTAATTGTCTTTTTAATTCATATTGCTGCATAATCAACTGTTACGTATCTGTCCATCTATCACGGTTTATAGCAGTTTTTCATTTGCTGCATCTCCTCATCTACAGCACATCCTGTCACGTCTTCCTGGTCCCGCTCATCTTTTCTGCATCTGCGCTTCCCCTCTTCCACTGGTGGATATCTACTCATCGTGCATAATAAATACAAACAATATCCAACATATGTAGTTGTACAGCAGACGGCGTGTTTTCATAACACAGTCGCTGCCGACTGACGCTCTGGCTTTTTCTCAGTGTGTGTACGTGAGATACTCAATGTAATACTTCTCTAAAGATCAATAAGCTATTCTTTTATCACCGGGGACACGTCTTCTATGGCTTTCAAGGCAATTTGCCATGATAACAACAATCATTTATCACCCTGCCAAACACTACATGTCCCATGATTCTTTCTTCCTGCACCGACACGCGCCTCCCGCTCAAATCTCCATCACTGTGTTTAGTTTACAGACAACTTCGTATATTGTAGTTTTCTGCCGTTTTGTTGATGAAGCATTTAATTAAAGACGTGTAGAGCAGCAAACGGACCGAGAGGTTCTCTCGTTGGTTATAAAGTCTTAGCCTTCACGAAAATATTACAGATTTTTAATGTTCAGTTCTTGCTTTGGGAGCGAGTTGATTATTTTCACAAATCTAAACCGGAAAATGTCCAGGACCATAAAAGTAACACACAGCCTCTTTCTTCATTGATGAAACCCTTTCTGAACGGATCAATACGTGGCCTCCGTGGATGCCTGGTGTAATATCAGCTCTTTACTGTCTGCCGGTTTATTGTGCCCTAACTCATCCTCCCTCCTCTTCTCCATGCATTACACTTGCTTTCTTTGTCTTTCTGTCAGTGCTTTCCTGGTTCTCAGCCACATCTCTGCTTTCGACCACCACGAAACGCTTGCCTCCATTTGTTCATCCCATTGTCTCTACTGCATCTTTGGTCTTGTCTCCATCACTTTCCTTCCGTCTCCTGTCTGTCCCTGACTGCGCACATTCAAAGACAGGGAGATGGATGGTACACCGGAGAGGCCACACAGTGTAAAAAGGGAAGGAGCAAGAGGGGAGCTGGAGATCGCGGGAGCAGGGAGATAAAAATGTTAAGGAGAAACAGAGGAGGGAAAGCCAAATGGGGAAAAGAGAGAGAAGGAGAGAAAAGGGGAGGAGGGGAGTGTCTGTCGTATGTCTCCTCTCTGTAATTGTGTTAACTGGCGGCTCCAAGCCTGGCCTCTTCAGCTGTCACACACAAACACATGCATGCACACAGCACCTGTGTGTGCCTGACAGACAGCTCATTCATCACAATTAACCAATTACAGCCTCAGCCGGTCTGTCTGAACCCGCCTACTGCTAGAGGGCAGGGAGGAGAACGAGGGAGGAAGAGGAGGGCAGTACGAAACAGAGACCAGCTCAAAAGTGAGAGAACCAGTAAACTACTAAAACTGGAGGACGAGGCCCCGGCTTTAATAGGCGCCGTGTTATATTTGTGGTCTACGGTATCTGTGTATTTACCTGAGGCCACGGTATTAATAGCCCCCTCCTGTCCAATAATGTGCTCCTTCAGCCTCCTCTCCAAGGGAAACCTCCTCCTTTCCTCCGCCTCCCGTCGGGCCTGGGCCTCCTGGAACTGGGTGGGGGCAACAGGAGCACAACATAGACAGGAGCTCAACAGTAGATCGCAGAGAGAAAGGAGGCAGTGGGGGTGATGATGAGGAAACAACGTAGGTGAACACACCAGTAAAACCTCTTCTTTTTGTCCCTATTTCCTTAACTTGTGGTTTCCTGTCTTCCTCCTCTTCCCTACTCTGCCACTATCTGCCTTCGCTTCCCCCGTTTCCTCTCGTCTGCTGATGTAATCTCCTTCCTCCTTCCTCCTTTGCCACCATCTTGCACTTCTCCCTTCCTTGCAGCCGCCCGTGACTCATTCATCCTCTACTCTCTGTCTCCTCAGACTCCAGCGTTTCACCCTGCAGTGGAAGCGGGCTGTTTATTCTCTCTCTCCATCTTGCTTAGCTCCAGCCTGCTGTCAACCTGCTAGATAACTACGGATAACTTTATTTAAGAAAATAGCAGACCCCACTTCTCCCACTAAACACGTGATATACCAAGGGCTGAGCAGCAATGAACTGTCTTACTCAGCTCTTTCAAGAGCTCTACTCATCCCCCTGAAACCTTACAACTGCCCTCACCCCAACTCACCCAATATCATCGCATTTTATTTATTGAAAAATATTATTCATGTTGCAAAGGGTCTGAAAAAAGGGCAAACATTTTCAGTTTGGAGACAAGTTACTTAATGTATTTTTGATTGGTTTCTGTGAAGACTTTTAAATTATTAGACCAAAAATGTATTTTAAACCAACAGCAGCTATTTGAATGCTGAATAAAGGTTTCTGACGAAAACTTAGATAAAACAATAAAGACATCAACTTCAAAGGATTCAGTTATTAAAAAGCATTGAGCAACTATCACAATGTCATGATTACATTTCTTCTCTCGTAAGCATTACTTTATATTACGCCAAATGACAATCCAGCTCTGCTTTTCAGCAGGTTTTTAACCCCAGTTAACCTCGACCAGATTTCACATCCTGAACACACTATAGCACCTGTCACTCAGTCAGCAGGCTGAGACGGACCTCCTGAGGACAGGGTGTCTGTTTGCATGACAGTGAGTGAATGATACAGATGTCTGAGGGGTGAGTTGTGCTGAGTCATTTAGTCCGGGGAACAGGAAACGATTACAGTACTGGAGCATTAGCACGCATGGGAACAAATGCAGTTTTAATTGCTTGCCCGTTGTTTGGAAGATAAAACTAAATTAGCGCTTGCGTCTAAATGGGTGTGATAGGTGTGTCATACCTTTCCCTCCCACTCCTGCAGAACTGTGCTCACTTCTCCCTCCTTAGCATAGGCCCGGGCTGCGTGTCCCAAGCCATTTGTCTGCAGAGGGTTGGCACCTGTATGCACACAGACACACACAAGTATAATTAACATGAACTAAAACAGACTGTAATCAACAAAAAAAAAAGAAGAAAAGGAGAACGTCTTGGTTGATTTTGTTTTAACAACTGTCACCACACCAGGAAGGTTAAAATGTCGATGGGAAGACTGAAGATGGGGTGAGAGGTCAGCTGGGTTCAGGGGTCACCCAGGGTAACTGCAGAGATGCAGCTTGGGCCACGCAATGACCCAGTGGGGGTTTCATATCTGCAGCGCCTGCCACTAACAAACACTCTGACCTTTACACCCGCTACACTATTATACGATCCATACACACTGCAGGTTGTTGCAGGTGGGGGGCACACAGGCGCACGCTTTGCCACCGCGGGGGGGGGGGGCGGACGGAAGGGACGGTTTAGTTAAAGGGATTACGTTAAAAGGGGAAATAGAAACATAATGTCACAGCACGTGTGAAGTGGAGCTCGGCCTGTCAGCGAGGGTGGTTAACGGCGCCCGCTGCCCTGACCTGCGCCACTGCCCTCACGCCACCGTCGCCAACACACGTGCCGCAACATCAACAGCTGAGTGAAAAGACTAAATCAACAGGAATAACTTTATGTAATTGGGTGCACACTTGGACAGAATAGTTTTGCTATTAAAAAGAACATTAGCTTATAGTGACAGATTGTATGACAGATTCAACACCCACAGGTCAGGACATGGTATCAAACCTCTGAGTGGCTCCAACAGAACACCCACTTGCTGATAAAAGCAAAAAACAAAGAAAAGTGAGCTGCTGAATTATCCCAGTGATGAACGAAACACTGCAACAGCCTTTGGTAATCGAGTCTGAGGCCTTAATGTAATTGAAGACATTAATGACACTCAAGAGAGGAATTGCATGAATAACGGTGCAAACTCACTGAAGTAACATGAAATGTGTCACATTAATGTAACGAAGAAATATATCTGAATCTCTGGTAAACTTAAATGAATAAGACAAATCACTGTCAAATTGTCAGTCACAAAGTGTCAGGAGACACTATACGATAGGTTTAATTAGCTTCTATCGAGGGTATAATATAGTGTCCAATGTACTGTAGTTTAGCTAATTTTTACCACTTTGAAAATCCAGCATTCAATTACTGCAGCACCATCTGCTCTGCGTGTACAGATGTTGAAGTGTGCAAGAACTCATCAGACGTTTCTGTGTAGTCTGGACGCGAAAAATGGCGCGTAATCAACACCCTGGTTGTTCCTCCTGCACTGAGCCCCAACCACAGAGACCAATAATCACTGGGAAGATTATCGATAAACCCCTAAATTTTGTGACCTACTCACAACGCTATCGACCTCAAAAACAATACACGACCAGCCCCCCCTCCACCTAAAACATCAGGGAGGAAAGCAATAAAGTAACCACACACATGCTGGACATAATAAATAGCATCATTTAGGGCTTTAATATCAGACCAACCCTCTGGGCCATAGTACTTTATAACAGAATCAACACTAACGACACTCCCACACACACACACACACACACACACACACACACACACACACACACACACACACACACACACACACACACACACACACACACACACACACACACACACACACACACACACACACACACACACACAAATACTCGCACTCAACCCCACACACTTGCATACACAGGATCCCTTCATTAGAAGTGCTTTAGTAATGCCTATTAGGAGTCCCCTCCTCTTTCCCATTTCCTCCTCCCTCTCTTTCACTGCAGCTGGTGGGATAGAGCCCCTGCTGCTCTTTGTGTGTGCGCCCGTGTATGTGCATTGTGTGGCTCTGTGAGCATGTGTGCCTCTCCCGGTCTCCCACCACCTACGGAGCCGCCCACCACCAAGCGCCCCTGGCCACAGGCCTGATGTGGAGCCTGGGGAGAAACTAGAGCGCGTCCGCAGGTAGGGTGAGGGACGGAGGACCGGGCAGAGGCCCCAGGGTGGGCCCGGAGACTGTGATGGATGGAGATGTGACTCAAGGGCCGGCTGAGGCCAAAAGAGCAAACCCACGGCTCGCAGAGTAACACGGATGCACACAAACACAAGGGAAATAACAAGGTATAGGACACACACAGACACGCGTACAAGGTGCGCATGCAGGACGGAAAAAGGACGAACACATCCAAATCCACATAGATGTCCTGAAGCTGTGAAACTTAATAAGATTTCTGTGTGATGATGTAAAAAAAGATGGATAGCAGGCTACTAAGAGGAAATGGATTCAAGAAAAAAATATGGCAGCACGCGCGCGCTTTTTGAAGAATATTCAAACATGCATTAAAAGTCTTTAATTATGCACCTATTCACGCAGAATCCAACATGCACCGAGACAGTAAAGTGCATGTGATTGAGAGAGTGTGATGTCATGATTGTTATTGGTCGCGATGGTGGCGCCAACCCAGCCACGGCCCAGTCGAGCGAGCAACAAGCGAGCCCGTCTTTAATCTGATCATCCTAAAACAAATGTCTCTGCTTTGTGAAATTTCTTACCTTTTTAATTCAAAAATGCGTCTGCGGAACATCTGATCGAGTTAGACGAGGTGATTTGTTTAAGCGTACGGAGTGCTTACAGACGCAGGGGTGAGACGGCAGAGACGGGCAGACACATCTCTGGATGCACCATCCATCATAAACATAAACAAGACATTAATAGTAGGTGGAGTGTGTGCTTCAGCGTCCGTATAGCGATGGTCGGGCCAAAAACCCAATGTTTTTGTAATTTAAAAATCCATCAGCCTAAAAAGGAACGTCTTCAAATGTCACCTAGGTTACGATTCAGAAAGGCTGATACAAGCTGCAGCATAAGAATAAACAAATACATTAGTATATACGTATTTTAATTCATCAAATGGAGGCACAGACACACACATGCGTGGCCACAAAGGCGCACACACATCCTGTGGTTGTGCTGCTACCCCAAGGGCATCTTCGGCGTGGAGGTCACAGTTCAACTAGGCCTGGCTTGTTTAAGGGCTGCTCGCATGGAAACTGAGGGGGACATTCAGCCCCCGGGGCCTGTGAGCGTGAGTGCACCAGTGGAGCAGAGTCAACGACAGGTGCGAGTGTAATGGGGGTGAAAGGAGAGGGAGTATGAGCCAGTGATCAATTTCAAATGAGCTTTGTAATACTGTTTATATGACTCGGGGGTGGAAGGCTTAAGATGGTGATACATGGAAAGCTTTTGTAAATCTGATGAAGGCAATTCTGCCCACAGCTCTGCAGGCGGAATCAGGGCGGACAGCACGGAGTAAAGTACAACTGGTGCACCTCAATTAGTCATATATAAGCACTAATCAGACATTCAGTTCCTGAAATCAATAAATCGTATACTTAAAGTAACAGTGGGAATTCAGGTTGGGATAAACAGCGATGTAGTAAAACTTTTTGGACCAGAGATAGTTGACATGAGGTGCAAAGTCTCGTCTGCACTTTAAAATGCCACAAAATTATCTCTGATAAGAATAAGGTTAATGCTAATAATAAGGCTAATTTAATTTTAGTTCTGACATGTAACTGCATAGTAAATAAAATTATTGGCATTGAAACACCAATGATGAGGGTAAAGAAATCCTCTATCCCACCCTGTTGGTAAAACTCAGCAAAGCAGGATTTTTCAGGGTGTTGAATCAATCAATTCAAATCAGTTCTGTATGCAGATATCTGGGCCTCAGAGGCCCAGACAGACTCTACTTTGGGTGGTGGGATGTGCACCGTACCGGACTCCAGCAGCATGCGGACCGTGTGTGGGTCGTCAGCCAGCGTGGCGTAGTGGAGGGCAGTGCAGTCGCGGAAACCAGCCCGGCTGCTGAGCCGGCTGCTGAATTCATCCTCCCTGGAAACCAGCACTGCAGGAAGACGTGCACGGGAAGAGACAGCAGAGTCCGTTCAGTAACAACAAACGGCAACAAAGTGACTGCCGGCAATGATGGTGGGTGATGTTTTTATAAAAGCATATAAAGCTTTAACAAACACCAAACATGTAAACAAAGCAGCTTTAAGTGTATTTGGGTTAAAAATGGAGAAAATGTGTCTGTTTCTCAAAGATGGAAACCAAACACTGGGAGTCTGGCTCCAATGCGAGAAGCAAACATTAAACTCCCCGGAGCTGAAGAACATGATCATAATGAAAGAAACAAATAACAACCTGAAACCAAAAGACTGTTCCTTAATTTATTCGCAGCCAGTGGCTCCAGAATGTGTGACAATCATAAAACAGCAGAATACAAAATTGTCTTTCCTGTTTCCAGTTTTTTTTTAAGAGTTGTTCATTTTCTCTGTTTTTAAATCAACTGTCCAACGTGATTGCAAATAATGGGAGTTGTGTTTTAGGATCTTCTCTGCCGTGCTCCTCACTAATAATAGAGACAGTCTATCATTCTCTCCTTACATCTCTTTTTCATAACAGCTCTCATCTCACGCCACTCCTTCATCATCCATTTTTATTTTTCTCCCTCCTTCCTCTCCTACTCGGTATCCATCAATTCCTTTCATCACTTGCCCCCTCTTCCTCCCTCCTCCCTCTCCACTCCCTCTCTCCCAATAACTTTGTCTCATCCATTTCCTGACTTCCTCTCCTCTGCCTCCCTCATCATCCCACTTGTTTTCTACACTCGCTCTCCTCCTGCATTTCCCCCTCCAAACATCCACGTCTTCTTCCTTCTCCTCCATCTTTGACCTCTCCTTCACTCCATCTTTTTGCAGCTCCCCATCTCTCTCTCCTTCCCTCTTTTCCTCCCTGCTTCATCAGTCTCTCCCTTCCTTCATCCATCCATCTGACTCTGTTTCTCCATCTCTCTGACAGTCTCTCTCTGTAGTGTCTGTGTGTGTGGGAGAAAAGAGAGGGAGACAGGGCGGGATAATCATAGCTAACCCAATAAAGCGTCGCACAGGCCCCCCTAGCCCATCCATCAGCGTGCGTCTGGGAAACGCTTCCCCACGCTGTGCTGGCCCCACGTGGACCCAAACCTGACAGCCATATAAATGTCTGCAATATACATATCCCATATAAATATGTCTGCAGAAACCCAACACAAGACTGTGTGTGTGTGGCTGAGGAGACAAACAGATAAAACACACAGTACATGTCACAGACCATATAAAAATAACACACAAGAAACATACATATATGCAAATCTTCATGCAAATTCTAATGTGTGCTAATATCTAGTCCTACATTTAGGATTCATATGTGTAATATAGCAAACAAGGCTTTTTTTACCTTCCAGTGAGTGGATGCCTTTTTCCCGTGAGGTGTCATAAACGTTGTTGAAGTGATCTCCAGCATTTGGGTCGGCGCCAGCTCCGAGCAGAATCTTCACCACACTGCAAATACACATGTAATTATCTTGTATCGAATTCTCTGTTGTGTGTAAGAGCAAGCAGCCTCACTGCAAGTCGCTGCTTATAATGTTAAGTTCTTTGTATTGATTTGCTAATTTCCAATGCTTGGCTTACTGCTCTGCTTCTAGATTTATTGTTTAATCCCATTGAAATTACTGTTCGTTTATGTGTTGCTTCAGCCGAGCCCAGGAAGACGATCACCCAATTTGTGGAAGCAGACGGAAATCAAAATAAGGGGTAAACAATATAAACGGCAAATTATTCCTTAGAATTAGACAAATGGACTGTTGATATATTACTGGCTTTAGTTTAAGTACAGTTGATGTTCGAATAATAACATTTGAGACAATGCTCAGAGCCAATAAGATGGGCCTTCATACTATTCTTTTAGCCTTACATGCTAGTAAAACAACAAACAGTTTAACACACAGCATGTAGATAGTCCTAATGATTATTGATGTGTTCTATGGGTTTCCTTAAACACATGTAAGCTTATGTTATCTGCGACCACCACTGGTTTCATCACTGGGATATTGTCAGACATAAAATGATTAAATCAAAGCTATAGTGAAACTAAATAGTGAACCACACTGAAGACAGACGTAGGTGTAAACTACTACTTTCTCGTCTTTTGCCCTTCACCCTTTCACCTGCATCGCTATGGTGAATAATTTCCAATGGCTGCCTCACTTTACTGCACACTTGTCTGCTCTGTAACACGTCCATACGTGCGATCTGAGGGGGTAACGGGTCGGCTCTGCTTCCGGTGGTGTTGGGGGGGTCTGTGTGTTTGTCTGGAGCCCTTCATTGGAGCGAACCGCCTTATAGAACAAACACGACAGCCTCGGCAACACCACTCAGTGTGACCCCACGGACATTCCAGGTACGTCTCTCCGTCTACACAAAACACGTAACATTAACCACCAATGGCTTTGACACTGAGGCACAGACAAGCGCATGGACACACACAAACACTGTGTAGACACAGAGCCAGAACGAGGGTGATGGCCGAAACATGAACCCTGCCAGCCTGCTGCTGCCTGTCATTAAACCTGTGACTATGTAATGTGGCCCGGAAAGAAATGATGGATCGCTTTCAGCTAAATGGTTATGGCAGAGATCCTGAAAAGGCTTAAATGGAGCAAAATGGTTATTCATAGGGGGCTGAGGTGGACTGCTTTCCTATCTACACTTGACCACATAATGGGCTTCAGCTCCCCGCTGGGAGAGCATGTGTCGTAAATAAGTACTGACAGATACAGGTACAACTGCAAAAGTCAGCTCTGATATCACAAGGGGAGGTGTGAAACGTTCACCTGTTACCACAATAGAATTAGGACACTGCAACTACACAAATATATTAAAATGCATATTACTATAAATGTATACTATAAAGTATATATTTTCTCTAAAATGTTTACCACAAAAAAGGAGGAAAATGCCCACAGTCACTTTGCAGAAGCCAAATGCCTGTTTTCCCTTCAACCAATCTGAATCCAGAGATAGATTGATCAGATTATTTAAAAGCATCAGTGCTGAGGTGGAAATGTGCTTTTAAATCTATCTGGAAAACAGATAGATAAACAGAAACACAATGAGATACAATTTTTTAGCCATGAACAAAAACTAAACCCTGACAGGACACGTCCACAGAGCATGTTCCTGTGGCAGCCAGAGGCTGAGAACAGCCTGGCCAGGTCTTTGTCTCTGACCTTGCTGAGGGGCTATAAAGGACTATCGGGGGCTTTCCCTTTGTTACTGTATCACAGTGGCTGGGGGTGGCAGGGGGCCGTGACCCATACAGGGTTCTCCTCTCACCCTTGCAAGCACTTCTACAAACACGCCGACGCATCTCTCTGAGACACATACAGATGCACACAGACTGCGGTTGGTCACACGAGGCTGGGCAGGACTGTGTGAAGAAATTAGATGGTCTGAAAAGGGTTAATGGCATCAGAAAGGTAAACAGGCAGGATAAAGGCAGGAAAACCACAGAGAGGAGGAGGAGGAGGCGGCAGGGCTGAAAGAAGGGCAGTGCAGCTAAGAAGATGAAAGAGAAAGATTTAATTAGTCAGGACAGTGCGAAAACTAATGAACTTTAGAAAACAGTTTATAGTTTTACTAATCAACTGATGATCAAGTGGCTAACTTTATTTAGGACGTTTAGGATGAGAGTTGCAGAACTAATTTGAAGCCAAATTGAAGGCATGCAGAAGTTAATGTGGTTAAACGGCCATTTTACAAGACTGGGGCAAATTCACACGTCCCATGTACTCTGAACACGCTAACGACACTTCCTGTTTGTACAGAAGAAAGAAGAAGCATTTAACTGATCATAAATAAGACCTTTTCTTGGTGTGTCTAAATCTGGTGCATTTACACCTGCCATTAATAATTCTGCTCAATATATTTGGCAGGTTTACTGGACTTCAATACATTGAGGGTACATAGAAGACATGGACACTTGACGCTGTGATGTGCACATGGATTCACCTGTCCTGAAAACACATATAATAGTACTACACAGGTGACTCATTAAAAACACCGACGCTGAGGCTTCCACCCCGACCTCCAGCTCAGACGCTGGCGGGTGGCTGCTGTTTCTGCTGCAGGCCGGTGTTGGTTTCTTATCCTGCCCTGAAGGGAGAACAGGAAATAGACACTTCCGTCTCCTTTGTGCTACCACAGACACCTGAATGGAACTGACCATCCATGTCTCTGACCACCTGGCCCAGGTGCCGGACTCCTGACCCCGACCTCACCTGGTGCTGGTCAGATACGTGCCGTGAGGACTATTACGTCTTTCTTGTGTCAAATACTGCGTACGGCGGCTAAGGAGACACAACCTCAAGTAAAAGCTTTGAAAACATTCATTGCTGCGTTTGTCTCTTGGTCTTGTTTCAATTTAAAAGCTAATTTTTAAAATCTGTATAACCAGAAAATATGACATCCCATGTGCCGTCTCTTGTTATCTCACCTGAACCCAGCTGTTTAGCATTGTGACAAAGAGATGATAATATCTCACAGGTTCTGTCCAAACCCCAGTTAATCCCAGTCCCAAAGCCATAATCCCACTTCACATCACTCTCTTCCCACTCCTAAAATAATCTCTCCCTCCTCCCAACAGGCCACTTGTCCTTTCATGCCGATATCCCTCGTTCGCGGCCCCCCCGGCTCGTAGTGAGACGCTCGGCCGACAGGTCGGGACGGTCAACAGGCGTTTCAGTCGGCTGAGCGCTCATTGTGCACGTGAATGCAGTGAGGGAGGGATGAGGGGAGAGACAGGGAAATGGAGATGGGTATTGTGTGTTAAAGAGTGCAAACAGTGGGCCAGGTCCTGCGCCTCCCTGATTTAGCCCTACATCAAAGCTAGGCAAACACACGCCCCCTGACGTCTCACCCTTATTCCTCCACATCCCTCTGCTCCACCCTTGATTCACAATCACCTCAACCCCTGGACACAGTCAAGGCTGCCTGGCCATGCTATCCCTACAAAGAGGCAAGACGAGCACCAGTTCCTCTGAGACAATGTTGTGCTGAAATTTTCTGTCTCCGAAAAAACATTATCATTTCTGGACCGAGAAAATCAGAGCGAGGGACAACAATAAAATTCTTGCTGTCATTCTAGCTTAAAGCTAGACCTCATTCATGACTGATGTTCCCTGTGTTTTCACTTAACGGCTGCAAATAAAGTTGTGTGTGGCTGAGTAATAGGCAGTTGGCCTCTAAGATATTTGGTATAAACTCTGCTGGTGTGTTTGTGTGAAACGGAGATGTGTGAGTGATGTGTGCGAGCGGATGTTCCGTCTTCCCTGCAGCTGTGACGGCTCACTGGGGGGTTGGAAGTCGGGATTAAACACGGGAGGAGTGTCAATGCCTCGCTGAGTTATAACACTCATAACACACACACACACACACACACACACACACACACACACACACACACACACACACACACACACACACACACACACACACACACACACACACACACACACACACACACACACACACACACACACACACACACACACACACACACACACACACACACACATGCGACAAGCAAAAAACTCATCATTAAACATGACCTGAGACATATTAGAACTACAGTACACACGAATATTCACAAGTGAAATTAGCATAGGATCATGTTCACTAACGTGAGTTTTAATGCGTAATTTCAAACAAAGATCAATAAAATACTTGAGAAAACATCTAGGAAATAATTGTTTTTTTTCCTGATAGAAAAATATTACTTTGCATTAGTAAGTAAAAAAAGAAGATTCTCACGGACTCATGGGGCTCTTACATGAAAAAAGTGACCACACGGTCCCAATAGAAAAAAAAAGGCCTTGTAAATTGGATTTGGCCCGGCCTTAACCTCTGCCCCTCTCTGTGTTGATGTGTGTGTTCTGGGGTCCAGGAGGCTAATTTAATTTGTTGGACAGAGAGATGGAAGAATGGGCAAAGACCGTCTGTCGGGCTGAAAGTCGCACTTTGCACTTCTCAAGACCTACTGTAACAAGTGGAGCAGGAACATGACATATGCTCACAAACCAAGTCATGCAGACAGCTGCTCACCGGGGAGGGCGTCTTAGTGGTAAAACGCGATTTGTTCAGTCGGGTTTCACAGACCTGTGCTGTCTATTCATTGCAGCCACCATGAGAGCGGTCCAGCCAAGACGATGTCGGTGATTTGGGTCCACTCCTTCCTTTAAAAGCCTAATGAGAAGGAAATAACACAATAAATTATATTTTGACATTGGCATCGTTATTTACATCAGTCTTAAGAAGAGCTTCATTTAATATTGCTGTTAATGTGTAACATGCTAATTTAACACACAGCAACGTATGAAGACACTGTTTTTAATAGGTAAAATAACACAAACATACAAATGCACAGGACAAAACTGACCAGCTGCCTGTGATGACAATATCTTTGTGAAAGGAGCCACACACGTGCTCCTTGAGCGGTTAATGTGTGAGCCAGATGTGTGTTGAGTTTCCTGCCTGAGGGTATGACACCAGGTATTGGAGTGGCAACGTCTAGTGTGTATGCGTGTAAGCGATCGGTCTGTCATCTCCAGTGCTGAGCGGGCAGACAGAGAGTGTGTTTACAGTCAACACAGTGGCCTCCGCCTGGTCTGTGCTCCGACGCTCTCTCTAGGATTCACAATAGACTTTCACAAAGTGCAGTGCCGTCCTCAGCGTTCACCACTTTAATTTATCAGGTGGTTAAGTTGAAAACAGGCCCGTGTGGGAGCGCTCGCATTTTAGCAAACGAAGACGTGGCTGAATTGGATGGAAGGTGACGTGGGTAAAGCCAGTGAGACGAGCCTCTCAGCAGACGCACCCTGACACTGTACCGCTCACACCCTGAACTCATCCCCAGCACTTAACACATCCGCGACCTGCTGATTGGTGGTCTCGGTGCACTCTCACCTACGCCATCTGCTACATGGGCGCACGTAACCCAAGCCAGAGAATGGAGACACATATGAGTAAACACGTGTATAACACCCAGAGACAGAGATTTAAACACCCTTAACCACCAATACATAGGCACCACAACAATAACACGCAATTAAAGTTTTTTTTAACCAGTGTTATCAATAATGTGTCTATTTACAGACCAGGGTCTATGTACAGTTTGTATCCAAAGGTACAAGTAGGCCCTTATTGCTGTCACAAAGTTTCAAAGTAGTAGTAGTTTCAGGTTCATGAGGCGGTGCTGACTAGAGTGTACATGCCAGTGTCAGCTACTGTCATCTGTACTTAAGTGATGTAAAGTGATACTATCAGTAAGACAGATGGAACCAAGAGGAACTATAGTGTCGGTAAAGTGCTTTCACACACTCACACTCGCACGCACGCACGCACGCACGCACGCACACACACACACATCCTAGTGATATTGCTATGAGCTTGCACTGAACTTGCAAAGGACTTTGAACTCAGAGCATTGGCTTATGATAATGGGTGAATCGGATAATTCAGAATAAGACTAATGGTGATCCTCCAGGTGATCCTCTTATCCCACCTAGTGTGCTGCAGATGAGTTGAACATTTACTAGATTGACAGGAGATCCCTCGTCTGTACACTAACAAATATGTGAAATGTGTACACTGTATTAGGTCTGAGCAGACAAAACATGCAACTGTGTATAAAGTACCTGGTTACATCTTCACAATTATTGGTCCTGGCTGCCTCCAGAAGAGCATCACCTTATTATTCAAAAACAAAACACAGAAAAAACATCACACTTCACCAAAAGGAGGGACGCGCTCATATTATCAGGTAACATTGCACATTGGAATAGTTTTGTTGACCACTAAGGCACTTGGAGACATTTGATAGTTTCTATGTATGGATGAACACACTGCTGACTGGTACCTTTGCTATCAGAGTCTTTCTTCAGGCAGAAGGCCACGGCTGCGGCCGACAGCACACCGGCACAGGCCACTCCTGCCCGCCCGGCTCCTCTACCTGCTCCCCGGCTCTCACCTCCGCTGCTCTCCTCCCAGTATTTGTCGTTGTTGCGCCCCCTGGTGGCCAGCGCCGCCCACGAGCTGCGGCGATTCTCCAGGCTTGACAGCCACCTAGGGGCGAGCTGGTGGTACTGCACCGAAGGGGTCACGCTGGTACCCACTGACTCCTCACGCAAAATCCCTTTTCTGGAGACCCTGGAGGTGGACACGAGGGGATTGCGGCTGGCTTCCGTCGGCGTGTCGCGGACGCCATGGCACGCGGCAACGTTTGCGCTAGTCTGGAGCACGCGCGCGCACGGTGACAGGCTGCGCGACCTTCGCGATATTAGCCTGGTGGGAACAGACGATAACATGGCGATAAACTCACCGAAAACGAACCGGAGGGTGAATCCCTCAGTCTGACCGTAACTCTAGAGGGAAACGGAGACCCCGCGGGCCTGGAAGCGGCGTTTGTCCCGACGCAGAAGTAGTTATACCTCGCCTTACAGGTACCTAGGTACAATCCGGGACGAAAACAACCGTTTCACCTCACCGTCGCGTGGATGTCGCTAAAATGAGTGGTGCATTCTGGGAAATGTCGTTTTGCTGGAAAATTCTTCGTTGTACATGTACGTGAAACTCACGTTTCTGTCGTTTGTCACGGGCATTTAGGGGAAATAGGTGTAATGGGATTGAGGAAGCCTTAGCTATGTTGTTACACTGTTAAAATAATTATTATAAAATATTATTTAATCGTTGCTTTATCTTCAAAACGTACAGGGGAGGTGTTTTTACTGTGTTTTTACCACAATATGTAGTTCATTTTGACGGACTTTTATTTATACCCCTTTTATACAAATGCTGTCAATCTTTAAACTGATGTAATCATCACAAAAGTGTGACGTCCAAAGCTCTCGTTTTGCGGCTAAATTGCATGTAATGCTGCATCATGACCGTCAGGTGGCATCAAAGCGTTGTGATGCTGTTCATTTGTGGGCGCTTTAATCACAATCATGAGTTTCAGATAAACTGGTAGTTATTTTTTGAAGTGGCTGGGCAGCATTTGCTTATTGTTTTTTATTCGGGCTATACAGCTGTTAATGAACCTTAGCCATGCTGTCGCATAATAACTCCCAATGCCTGACGTATTGCACAACTGTGCTACTAGATTATGAAGAACTCTCCTACACACCAATTCTACATGTCTTTTTCCAGTCACGTTGGTGGCTTTTTCACTGATGGTGAGTTCTAACATTGTTCAATTGTAACAGAACCCATCGCTTTGTCTTTTCTCATTTGTGCATTTTAATGAACGGATGAGGCTAATTTTTTTGTTGTTGTCTGAATGTTAGGTATATGCAAGGGTGTTTCTTTTTTGTACACTGGTTTATTGTGATGCGAATTAATAAATAGTTGATTAAAATAAATGTCACTGAAGTTAAAATCGAGTGAATGTTTTTTTATTATATTATATTATATTTCAGGAAGCAAAGCCAGACTGTTCTTATATCTCAAAGTAAAGATAAAATATTGCATCAAGTATTTACTTCCTGACCAAGAAAAAAAATGCTGAAACATCTTGCTTATGCATTTTTGCCAGACCAAATATTTTGCATAGACATAGATAGGGTTGTCATTCAGCTCAGATAGATTATTATACTCCTCAAATATAATAGTACTAATATAAGTGCCTTTTGTTGTGAGAGAAAAACTATTTCCACAGAACCGATTAAAGTATACAAGAGTGTGCCTCCTGTGAAGAGAGCTGTAATTTATTAGGTGGATGTGTGTCCTGGCAGCAGGTTTACTGCACCTTGCCAGACATGAATCAGAGGACATCACGCTGCGCCTTCATAAATCCACTGGCACCTTTATCAGCTATCACATATCGGTGCCCCGGTGTGTCTTTCCCATTGTTAACAGCTGATAGTGCATCCATTATCCTCACTCACCTCTGTACAGTACACTCATATGTGTTTCTACTGTATTTACATTCATTATCACTATTGACATTAGCAGTAATAATATGTGATAATTATATTCATATCTCAGAGCAGTTCACTGACCAATGGCCTAATAAACAGTGTGAAGTGAGAGCGAAGTGAAACTTCCAGCACTTGTCTTCTCGCTTTCTGTCTCTCAAATGCAACTCCCCTCTCAAATGTGAACAAGGCATCCGGGCCAGTGATGCAAGCAACAAACACTTATGCCTTACATTAAACATTAATGTAATGCTGACACACGTAAGACACTAGAACATTGGTGCAATAACAACATTCATTCATCTGTCAAAATGACAATTTAGTAATCATTGGATGCTGATTGCGGGACGTTGTCAGCTGGGAAGATGTGTCTTAATATTTAAGACTTGATAAATATTTGAGGACCACTTGTTTTCGCCTTTCAGGCACATTTATGTAGTTTTACATTTCTGATTGTGTCTTTTTAACAGTAATGTTATGGAGGGGTGTCAGCATAGCCGCCAGAGGTTAAAGGTAAAAGAACTACCAGCCTGTGATGTAGTACGAGTTATAATTATTATAAGCTCGAGTAGCTGGGACAGTAATAAATGAATGACAGGAAAGAAGTTATAAGTGGCAGCACAGTTAGTTTAAAACAATAAAGTGAAAACAGAAGGAATCAGGGAGGTGGTGAAGAAACTGGGACAACCTCAGCTGCGAATCCTTGTGAAGGAAATCAGGTGAACTCACGAGGACTTTCAAACACTTTACACGTCAGCTAAAGACAGCTAGGCGCGCTCCCGGAGCTCCGTGAACGAGCATTATGAAAAGGTGGCGTGTGTTCACGTACTGTAGAGAAGTTTGGAACAACGGTCAAATGGTATGAAGCATATTGGCCTGCAAATGATTCCTGAACATTAAGCCGTACAAACATGCATAACTTTGATGACTTTATACAAAGTTTGGGCTTCTGACATCTCCACACCTTATTTATTTGCAGCGTATAGGTCAACTTTTAGTCTACAGTAATACGATATAATTTTCAGATTATTAGCATGTTGTTAGCATGCAATGAAGTTTATCCCCGGTGCCTTCGTTGATTAATTAAGTTAAGTGTAAAGCACTGTCTCTCGTTCATTTATTAGCTTGGGTACAGTGCGGACAGATCAGTAGTGGCTCGTGAGCTGACAGATTTACGAGGAGCACCTGAAGGCAGCACGGGGAGGCGTTTCCACTGTAGCAGTCGCAGCGTCGCTGTTGCCTGTTCAGCCTGTTTTCTCCTCTGCTCCCCCTCCTCCTCTCAATTCTCACCGCATCCCTTCCACCACCTGCCACAGCGGCAACGCAGCGATGGGGAGCTGCTGCGAATGATCCTAAGATCACGGAAGACAACAATTGAGAAAGAAAGAGAGAGAGGGGGAGGGAGAGAGAGAGAGAGAGAGAGAGAGAGGTGCACGAACCTGCGGAAACATATGGTTTGTTCGAAGAGCAGCTGTTTGTGAGCTAGTGAACCAGGCTGAAACTTATTCAACCATAGTCATTAACTGAACGGCACATTGAGTTCGCCCGTTAGTTTTGTTTGGGCACTTCTTTGCCCTATTTTTCGTTTTTTCGCTCACCTGTGCGCGATTGCGCCTCCGCCTCTGTCTGATTAGTTTGTGCGGGGCGGATTGCGGCGGTTGTAGCTCGCCGGACGCGCAGCTCGCACACCGTCACGAGACGCGCGGCGCAGCCCACGCGAGCTCGTTTGAAGGCGGAGATCGAATTAGGCAAGTTGCTGCCACAGAAGAGGCGGAGAGGAGCGGCTGGACGTCGGCTTGCCTTCGCCCCCCCCCCCCCCCCCCGCGGTTTAGCGTGTCGCCTCTGGGCCCAGCAGGAGTCTCTCAGACCCCCCCCCCCCCCGGTAAGCGGCCAGCCATGTCTGGACAGAGCGTGACCATCCCGGACGACCGGGCTTTCGCCAGCTTCAAGGCGGAGTGTCTGTGCGAGGAGGGCTGGAGTTTGACCTACAACAAGGGGAACATCACGGTGTGGAGTCAGGGCTTGGAGGAGGGGAGGTCCGTCCACAAAATGAAGGTGAGAGGCGCTCACAGGTTGCCATGAAATATTCAGAGCGTAATGCAAGTTTTAAAAACATAGATGCATACATTATAGATGCGGGCCACTCAGTAATTTATGTAGCCTAATTATGAGAGTGAAAAGGGCACCGTCCTGTGGAAAACGGCAGAAACGCAAAGGGCAGTGGGGGACGTTCCACTAAGCTGCGGGCTGCGAAGTATTGTGTATGAATTCCCAAAGCATCCAAAGTGCTGACTGGCCTTTAGCCGCTGCTTCCTGCAGCACGATCCCGGTGGGGCTGCAGAGGCTTCTCCAACCAACAGCTCTGATGATGGGGCACGGCCTTTCCCATTGTCCGTGAGAAAACACGCCAGCGAAACGCAGAAACGTCCCGTGGAGCTGCGCCGGAGCTGCTGGCAAACGTCTTTACTTGTGACTAATTAGTTGACGCATCCTGTGTTCGAGTCACTGGATGTGAGTAGTGGCCGGTGGAGAGTCTCAACAAACGATCACATGATTCTAAATGGAAGTGAGAGCAGAAGGCTCACCTGAAACTGTTTAGAAGTATAATAGGTGATATGACGTAGCCTGTAAACCTAATTTATCTCCTGTGTAAACACATTAACACGACCACAACCTGAACTACGACCAACAGCTGTTAAGATAATGGTCTAGAGATAATACAAACTTAATGAAATTGCACTTTTATCCCCTCTGCTCTGCGTCGGTAGCAGTTCTACACGATCAACTCAAGGCCTTGCACTTCCTGCTCATTGTTTAGGTAAGGTAAGGACGTGGCAGCCATGTGAAAGTACTCTATGGGTAAACGCTGTTATCTAGTCAAACACTGGTCACGGCAGTTCGTCCGCAGTGTGAATGTTTGCCTAGGGAGTCGGCGTGGAGGGGTCACGGGCCCGGGGACGCCACGTCAGGCCGCCCAGAACCTGTTACCGGGCGCCGCGTGCGTCCTGGGACGAGGGAGCGTTCAGGCGCCGCGCGGACGTTAGAGACGTTTTACCCGGGGAAATGAAACACATTCACCTGGTGTGTGTGTGTGTGTGTGTGTGTGTGTGTGTGTGTGTGTGTGTGTGTGTGTGTGTGTGTGTGTGTGTGTGTGTGTGTCCGGTTCGGGGGAGTGCGAGCAAACTACTGTACCTGGTGTTTATCTTTATAGAATAAAGTGTGTGTAACATCAGTTAACTCTGGTCAGAGGCCATAACAGGAGATATATATATATATACCATTATATATATATACCATTATTTATATATATATATATATATATATATATATATATATATATATATATATATATATATATATATATATATATACATACATATATATATCGTAACCAGGCCTTTATCTTTATGTAAATATGTCTGTTGCAGGAGCTTGAGTTTGCGTCATACTTAGTCCTCCATCAACGTCTCTTCAGTTTCACACACAGTTCAGTTGGGCCCTTTGCAAATAGAGCGGGGACTTATAGCGGAGGATGCGGTCCGGCGACCGGGCAGCACAGCGTTCTGATGACTGGAAGCTGGAGTGAATAAGTCTTCGTCGCGGTTCCTGTTAGCGGTGAGAGGAACGAGGCAGCGAGTGTCAGCAGAAAAGCAAGTTTGATGAGCGCTTCCATTTCTTGTTAGAACAAAACCTCCTCATTGATGCATTCGAAATGAAACATGACTGGGGCTGAGAGCTAACTTGTCTTTCAGATTCCCTTTACTATAACAAGAGTATCATTAAAGACCAGCATGTGTATTCCAATTATTCAGTGAGAGAAACAACAGACTGGCATCATCATCATCATCGTCATCATTAGATTTGATTTTCATTAGTCTCAGTATCATCATTATCGCGATGCCACTTCTATGTTCATTCATCACTGACTTTCCAACCACGTGTGTAATCACAGCTGTAATCAGTCGCACTAACCGTCATCCACTGCGAGGGGTTTGCGTGTGTGCGTGTGTGCGTGCGTGCCTCACGTAGGTGGCTCTGTTTACTTTAATAGTTGACAAAGTGTCAGATGGATGTTGGCGCCTCCTGCCTCGCACACACACAAGCCCAGACTCTCCCTCCTGGCACGGAGGGACGCCCGGCCGACCCACATCTCTGTCTATTCAGTATAAATATGTACACGTTGTCCGCTGCTATCGCGCCTCAGCAGCCAGCGGAGCAGGTGACGAGGGCAGTGAGTGGTGGAGGAGACGGGGAACAAAGAGATGCGGAGGCAGCGTGGGGTCAGAGGTGTGTGTGTGTGTGTGTGGGGGGGGGGGGGGGGGGGGGTTGTGTGGATCCAGCCACACTTTTTTTTTTTTTTGACTGTATTTTTCTGAACTCCCTCTCACCCGCCTCTCTATTTCCATCCCCTTGCTCTCATCTGTCTCGTTTACTGAATTAGCAGGTAATGGAATCATGCAAACGTGTTCTCGTGTTTTGCTCCCTGCAGTTCTCCTTCTATTTCAGCTTTTCATTCAGCTTGGCTTCCTTCTCCTTCTCCCGTTTCAGTCTGGCTTTGAATACAACGCGGCCACAATTCTCTCTGTTCTTTTCCGACCTGCAAGTCCTGAAATAATGTATTGTTCGGGCTGAAATCTGTTTACGGGGATAAAACGTTCTCGTGTAACTTACAAAATGTAACAAAAGAACCCCTGTAGAGATTTAACCTGCAGTATTAATTAACTTGATGATGAGTGAAGAAGTGGTGACACTGGATCGGTGGTTTTTCTGTGGTGGGGGTGGTGAGTTTGTATATAGGAATGATGCTGTAGGCGGAGCTGACTCTACAAGCACTAATCACCTATAAGAAAACACACTGAACCCCCGACGGGGAAAACCTTGTCACAGCAGCAGAGGAACGCTAACATCACGAGATCAAAAACAACAGCTAAAAACGCTAACACTGAAACAGAAGCAGTTCTAAACACACGCTTGAGTTCACGAGAGGCGACGACGGCGCTGGACTCGATTTAGAAAAGTGTTTTAATGGTCCAGTGCCTCAACAGCAGCTTACGCATTAAGGTACAAATAAACAGACTTGGTTCCAGCTGATGGTTAGAGGTAGTGACTGAGTGCTTTTTATGGTAAACCACCTGCACCGTAGCGTCATCAGCAGGAACTCAAAGCTGCTGCATTCCACAGACCGAGGCTGACTGGAAACCTATAAATACAATGAGGCTTGAGGCCGTGACGGTGATCATGAGATGTGTTGACTCTGTAATGCTGGTGCTAGCAGGAAACGGGTCTCTGTGTCACACGTCGCCAGCGTTGACCCTCTTTTACTTTATTACAGCATCTCAGTGTCTCATCTCGTTCCCCTGCCTGTTATTAATGGGGCCGATTCCCTGAGGAGGCGGTAGCTGTAGGAACGGTTCTGCTGCTGGGCTGCAGGTGTCTCAGGACGTGGGGGTAGAGGCGGGTCTGTGCAGGAGTCGGTCCTCTTTGAACCTAGTGACCAGGTCCTGGTCCAGGTTTTTACTGTGGGGACCACTTGACTGCCTGTCAGTCTGTGTCAGACCTAATGGGCTGGTAATGACTCATCTGTGGTCCTGGTCCTCCATTTTCTTTTTCTCTTACTGTCACACACACACACTGACCGTCTCCTACAGTAGTAGACGAGGGCTGGTCTAAGTCATGATTGTGTTTATGAAGGAAACCAACGTATTTGCAGACTCATTTCATTAATTATTTTAGTCACACAGTCTACTGTCATTTACTGTTTTAGTCCAGATTAAATTTGGATGTCAAATTTTGATTCTAAGATTAGTTTTTATTTAGCTGATCCTTTTTTCATCAACCAACTGCAAAGTCCTTTACTTTGTATTAATGGGGTGTATGTACATTAAAGTGTTCTGAAAGTTGCCACAGCGTTGGTTGCGTGCTGAATATTTGTGTTCTTGTGTCTCTCAGTGTCAGATGGTTTGTAAAGACGTGTCGGCCGACACCATGTACGACGTCCTCCACGACATCGAGTACAGAAAGAAGTGGGACACGAACGTCATTGAGACCTTCGACATCGGGAAGCTTACGGTCAACGCCGACGTCGGGTACTACTCATGTATGTCACGCACCCGCACGTAAACATGCTGCCGACGACAACACGGGGCTTCGAGGCCAGTTGCGTGTACACAACGCGCACACGTGAACCTGCTGTTGGTGTTTCGTGCTCATCGGGTTGGGTTTGGTTTGTCGACAGGGAAGTGCCCCAAACCGCTTCGGAACCGCGACGTGATCACGCTTCGCTCCTGGCTGCAAATTGGGAAAGATTACATCATCATGAACTACTCTGTCAAACACGCTGTGAGTACACGCACACACAAACACGCACACACAAACTGGATGAGAGCATTCACTGTCAGTTCAACGTGCTTGAGGGCCTTGTGTAGTGTGCACACGAATACTTCACATACAAGCATATTTGTGGAAATACGCTGTCATGATGTACAGTACCAGGCAGCATTACTGCATATGGACGCACTGACTCAGTTGAATGTGTTTGTCTGCAGCTCTGCGCCCAGTCATGGTTTATAAAAGCTCGAGAAATGTACAAACAGACCGATCAGAGACTGCCTCCGTTGCTTTTGCGTCACAACAAAAACTTTCCCGTTTGATCCCGTTGGGCTCGATAATGTACTGTTTACCAGAGGATAAGGCGTCTCATGTGACTAGCAGTTGACTTCCGCATTCCTGCATCAATAAGGGCTCATGGACATAATAGAGTGCGTGTGTTTGTTTTGTGTGTGTGGTTTGCCAAGGTCAGTCGTCACAGGATAATTGGTGGAGCACTGACTGACTGCATTAAGGCTGCATTTAGCATTCGTCCGGGCCCTTCCTGGAGTTGGCGTTTGGCCGGGGAACAGAATCCAGACAAGGATCTGGGTCCCTCACAGTGCGCCCTGGGTTCTGTCTGTGTTTGCGACGGCTCTCGCTGGCTCCCTCCCAAAGTGCGAGCAGTTAGTTTAATGGGGGACTGTGCGCTGCCCTTCAGTGTAAGCGCGACTGTGAATTGTGCACTCTGCCTCTCGGTGACAGCTGGGCTCCTGTGACCCTGAGGACCCGAGATGCTGATAATGGATGGACGGTCACTGGGTCCAGCGCCACTAACCTAAAGACCAAATGATAATCTCATCCGTCTCTGCAGTATTTAGTGTCTGTGTATTTAACGGCTCAATTAGTATGGAACATGTGGAAGAGATGGATGGATATGAATTAGGTTTCCAGGTGTGTAGAAGTGTTAGTCTTTCGAGAAACACGCCTTACGCCGGTGACGGATACGTTTGCTGAATTCTAATGATGCTCCTGTTTGTCTTGAAACCCGCTGCAGGTGATTCTCCAAAGCCGTCCTCATTTTGTCTGCATGAATTCCTGCAGCGTAACGTATTAATAGAGAAGTTCAAGCAGCAGAGCTGTGCGTGGATGGGAGATAACGCAGCCGTCTCGCGGCCTCTTCCTCCTGCAGATGACTGCGCTGCGTGCGCGGTTCGCCCGTCGCCGTCGAGGCCGGGGCCGCTCTTCATCGTCCCCAGTAATAATCTAACATGCACCGTTAAAAGAGGCTGGCGCTGGCCCTTACTGCTGTGATAGTCGAAGGTCTACTGTGGCCCGGATCTGCCTCCCAGAGAGATGATTGTGAAGCAGAAAACCTTATTGACTGGCAGCTTCAACACAGAAACTCGGAAACACAAGCACACGTGTGTTATTAGATTGTGAAGAAGTGACTCATTTAGGAGCCTATGTCATTTTTGAGGATTTGCAGGCTTCCCTGTGGTTCAGAGCTCTTGGTCTCTGCGTGCACTGAAGGTGGATGAGTGTAATTTTGTTAAGGACCTGCATGTGTGTGTGTGTGTGTGTGTGTGTGTGTGTGTGTGTGTGTGTGTGTGTGTGTGTGTTGCTCCTGCAGAAATACCCCCCTAAAAAGGACATGGTGCGGGCCGTGTCCCTGCAGACCGGCTACATGATCCAGAGCCAGGGACCCAACCACTGCACCCTCACCTACATGGCGCAGGTCGATCCGCGAGGTAAGTCACCGCGGAGGAGCAGCAAATGCAAAATACACACACAAAGGAGAGGCAGCACGCACAAAAACGCACTCGCTTAGGTGCTTAACGCATAGTTCGAGGTCTTGTAAATGATTTATTCCCCTGCCTTTATGTAAAAAGGACTCACCATAGTAACCATATCAAGGACTCATCCGCCTCGCTCTCTTCTTTGTGAATCTCTTCTCATTTACTGCCATTCTCCTTGTGCACAAGTGTTGAAATTGTAAATCTCTTTAATCACCCCGACCTAAGCGCTTGCAGTGGATACATGGTTATAAAGCTTCACTTTGGTCCTTGACGACTTGACGTGCGCTAAAGAAAGTTTTAATTCCTCCCCATCCTCCCATCCTTCCTTTCTAACCCCCCCCCCCTCTCTGTTTGCAGGTTCGCTACCCAAGTGGGTTGTCAACAAGTCCTCCCACTTCCTTGCTCCTCGCGTAAGTAGTTTGCAGGTTAACGAGGATCCGGGAGCGTGTTTGTCGATGTGATAACTCACTGTGCCTCAATGTTGCACTCTTTGTGCCTATTGAGATCTAGTTGTTTGTAGTTGTTTGGCTGCTAGAGTCGTGTCAAAAATGGAAGCTGGACACAATACACAAATCACACTGTTCAAACTATGGATGCAGTATTACCATTTTTATACATTTTCATATAATAGCTGTGTTCATGTGGGACACGTGATGATGATGTGCACTGAGGTCTGGACTTGAATCTCAACAGCCTGTAATTTCACGTCTCCCTTTGGCTTTTGTTGTCCTTTTTAACTCTCCCTCGATATCTCGGTTACTCATCCTTCCTTCTGCCGTCCCTTTCTCTCATTTGTCATAATTTCTTTCTCCCTTTTCCCTCTTGTGATATTTTTGTCCTTGGCCCCAGTGTCTGCAGCTCTGTTTACTTCAGTCCGGTCTCTTGCGTAGACCAAGAAAGAATATTGGCAGCACGTTCAAGCACAAATTATTTCCAGCAGTGACTGCAATCATTTATTTTCACAACGTGAATAACAAACACCATTTATAAAAAACGAACAGCGTGTTCTTTTACTTGTGCTTATTCTTTATTATGTTCTTCATAGGCGATGAAGAAGATCAGCAAAGCTTGTTTGAAGTATTCAGAGTGGAAACAGCGGCACGACCCTGGCTTCAAGCCCTGGCTCTACCCTGAACAGACTACGTTACCCAGCATCCCGCTCTCTGACCTCAGCATCCAGCATGCCGAAAGCCTGGAGAATATTGATGAGAGCTTAGTTGACGAGACCCACGAGAGAGAAGACAGCGACTAAGACGAACGCACACTCGTCACATTTTCATACACACAGAATAATGCAGGGATTCATGGATGTCTGACACACATCCATAACCACTCACATGTATGTGTGTGTGTCTGTGTGTGTGCTTCACATGCATACACACTGTACATTAAGCTGCAAATTCTGGCATAATGACTTATGTCATTTATGCACACAAACCCTCCCCATACATACATAATGTATGAACACACTATCTACAGACATGCAACACAGATGCACACTCACGCCCTCTCACAGCCTGTACACTACATGTCCATCGAGGAATAGCAATGTTTTCTAATCAGATCATAAAAATATATTTTCATTAAGACATTACAAGAATATACTATCCACCATTTTACAAATATTCCAAATTTACAGAGCAGTACAACCCTGTGTATATACATATGAACACAGTTACTTACTTATACCTGCCTTTATCTACTAAGACCCTGATAACATTGTATCCAGTGTTGTATCTGTTATGTCCCATCACATGTTGTAAGCAGATACAGTTAAATGGGGGTGCAGATGCTAAACTTTATTCTGATTTTCCCAAAGACACTTACTGCCAGTGCATTATCTACAGTAGCTCCTTTACCCCAAGACCTAGCAACACCACCCACAGCCTACATTTACCAACCACCCTGCAAATCCTAACCCTCAAACAGCCTTTGAAGCTGTGAGGACCTGTCACGATGTAGCCTGTACAAGAACACACACACACACACACACACACACCTACATCAACAGATTTGACGCTTGTACTGTACGTACTGTCTGCTCCTCTGTTTCAGAGATGTATGAATGTATGTAGAGTTTAAAAATTAAATACAGATTCCTACAAAGGTTTTCAAAGTTCACTGGTAATCTGAGTCTTTTTTTTTTCGGAGTGCTTTTGTTTGGGTTGACGTCTGGTGCGGCCTGCAGATTTGCCTGATTATCCTGATGCTAAAATAGGTATAAAAATCATTGACCTGATTAATTGGTTGAGCGAGTCTCTGATGCACATCCTGAAATTAAGCACACACTCATATGCAAACATTGACTTTTAGCGGCCGACTGCCATTGTTAGAAAAGGGGAAACGTTCTGATGAGCAGCCTATTGATAAACCGCCTTCTTTTTTGTTCACTGCTAAGTGCGTGCGTTTGTTTATTTGACTGCATTCGCCCATGCTCTCGCCTGAGCGTAGTGAACGTGTGCGCGGTGGCCTAGATCACAACTAGGAATCCCCCCAATCTGTTGGCATGGCAACTCCGAGATCGACTCGGCTCCGAAGAGACACGCAGGGAGAGATGAGAGCTGGCGCCTCACAAAGGAGGCGACTTATTGCAGGGTGTCCACTATCTCTCCCCCGCGTAGGGGCAGGCAAAGAGCATGTACAGTCCATAAAACACATGCTGAAGGAATACATCTGTGTTGACATCACAGCTGAAAAACTACACATTAGACAAACAGAAGTTGAAACAACTCATTCGAAGGCTATGAAAGTTGTCTGTTCATACCTGGAAGCGCTTGAGTAAGAGGAACATACTGTATAATTCTCATGTAACATTGAGGCTAAAAGTGTTTTTTGCATGTCATCCTCTTGGTTCCCTTTTCACAGCAGCCGCCTCTGCATGTGCGCCACACACACGCTCTGCTTATCTTTGCCACAGCTGTATTGACATGCGTGTCCCGTCCGTCCGTCTGTCCTCGGCGTGTTAATGAGGCTTCTTGCTCGGCCGCCCTCATTATGAACGTGCGTGCGTCCCAGTATTGTCTTCCACCCGCCTACGCGGCGGGAGGAGACCTACAGTGTGAGCAGCATGACGGCCAGCATCCCCCTCTGCGTGTGTGTTTCTGCATATGTGTCACACTGCCACCCCCACAGCAGCCCGGCCCACCACCAATGATAGCCTTGTGGTGACTCATCACCACCCCACCTCCTCGTCTCCCTCCACGTCTCCCCACTCTGTTTCTGCCCTTGTCTAATCTGCTTCTCATCCTCTCCTCGATTTGTCATCACATCTGCCCTTTCCCTTTTCCCTTATTAATCTATCATTCATCATCATCATGTTTTCCTCTCTTCCTTTACATACTGTAAGATCAATTTGTTCTCCTTCCTTATTCTTTATCCAGTTTTTCTTCTTCTCTTTTCTTTTCTTTACCTGTTTATTTATTCTTCCGTCACGTTTTCAGCCTTGTCTCCCTCATATCTTCCTAACTTTTACCCCTTGGTTATTCACTAACCTTTGGCCGCATAGTTTTCTTCTTGATTTGCCTCAAACTTCTCATTTTATTCCTTCTTGCATCATCTCCTTACCTCAAGCAAATGTTTCCAGCCCAGTTCCTGCTCTTCACAGGGCTAATTTATCATTCATCCAGGCACCTAATAGTTAAATGTTTACGCATTAGGTTTTTGGGGTGAACTAAAGGAGCACAGCACATTAAATTGCATGTAGGACAAAGGTAACAAAAAGGCAAGAATAATAAATAGGATGTGTATTGACCTTCAGCTTGCAGACAGAGTGAAGTAACAAAATGTTTAATTAGACAGTAAATGCAAATGCACAGGTGGGAAGTCTGCTTTACTGTGTTCTCCTATTACACAATAATGCAGTCTTTGACTGTGAAGTAACTTGCTCTAGTTACTTCCAGGTTTAGCTGATATGACTGTTATTGCATGTCATGCGCCCTCTCTCCTAGTTGCTTTCATCTTTTTGACTCCCTGCAGTGTGATCAGCCAGCAATCAAAGGAATTTATTTACATAATTTTACATTATTTAGATGCAGGATTTTGCACTTTTTGAACTGGATGCTTGTTGAAATCCTACAAGGCTCAGAATCTGTATGATAAATGGTTGCCCTCTCCTGGTTCCTCTAGGATGTTACATGCAACAGATGAACAGTCTAATATAAAGTCAAACTAAACTCACTACACACAGAAACGACTTAATATGCAATAAAAATGCACGCTATATGCAGAATATTATCCATCCATCCATCTTCTACCGCTTTTTCCCGTTCGGGGGTCACTTGCAGCACTTTAGGTAGTTTGTCTTAAACAAACTACCTAAAGTGCAAGTGAAAACAAAAGCAGGTTGCATTTATAAGAAATAAGGATGCACCTGATGGTGGAGTGTACTGTAGAAATGTGAGTAGCTTGTGGACACAAGTTTGTTTTCCTAAATTAAATAGACTTCTCTATCAATCACATTACTTTATCCAAAGCAGAGTCCACAACTAATACACAACTAATGGAAACTTCACAAATAGGAGGAAACTGTTGCTTCCAGTTAAGTAACGTGAAAACATTCTGGGTTGACCAGTTTTTTAGCGGTCACATGACGGCCGTGCGGAAGCTTCTGCAACGTTATTGCGTCAAAACAGCAACAGTTATCCTAAGAAGTACCGGAAAACCAAATGCGCGCGTGTGAAAATAAAAACGTATAGTCATAAAATGCTAGGGCATGCTTTTATTTTGAAAGGTGAGACAGGAACCAACTTCCCCCTAGCTCGACGAACACCGATCTTTTTGCGTTAATACGCTGCTGCCCCCTTCGCTGCTTTTCGGCCGTGAGAAAATGTTATCCGCCGTTTGCCTTCGCGGTCGCAGCCACTAATTCCTCCCAGGAAACAGGCGGACGCGCTGTTCCGGGACGCGGGGCACTCGCGACTCGACGAGGTAAGCGGGCAGCAACAGGCCGAAACTTTCCGTCGCGGGAAGAAACCCTCCTGGGAAAAGAAGGCGACGCCGCCGTGGGAAGCCGACGGCGGCCGCGCGGAGGGCGCGTTGTCTTGGTTACCGCTAACGAGCTCGCGCTGGCGTGGACGTAGCGGCGCGCGGCGGTTAGCAAAGACGAGCGGCCAACTTTCTCCGAGCAGCTCTGCTCGCACCGGATAACGGTCCAGACGTTATTGACTTCACAGACGGGGTAATGGCTAATTACCGGGTCATTATCGCCTCCTCCGGTGCTTCTGCTCGTGCTGTCCGGTAACAGGTGGTTTCGTGCCTTTTTACCGGTTTCTGTCGGAGCTTTGGACGCTTTTCATCCTCTTCTGCTTTTCGACAACGGGCGGAAAAGTGCAGAGCTAGAAAAATGTTTATTAATGTGGAAACTTTTATTAGACCATGTTGAAATACCCGATTGGTAGAAACTTTAAAACAGTTTTCCTGTTTTTTTGAACTAGTTTCCTTTTTTAAATACAGATGAGTTCGTGTGATGTACCGACACAGAGGAAGCCTTTCTGCCTGTGGGTTTGAAGCCTTAAAATAGTATTATTCTTTGCATGGGTAGTTTGCTCAGCAGACCATTACAATGTTCAAGTAGAAGACCGTGAACCATGAAAAAGATGTTTCTGGCTGACAAGAGCAAGGTTTAGTGGTTTCATCACCACAACGTCAGAGAAACCAGTCCCGACAGTGTCTTCAACATTGTACTGTAAATAATAGTAGTTTTTTTCTTGTTATTTCTAAAGGGAATTTCCATCTGTGCAGTAACAATTTCACAAAACTAAAAAACCTACAAAACCACAAAAAGATAGTGAGGTAGGTGCTGCAGGTCGATTTTGGCCTAAAATAGAGAGTTGGGTGAATGGTTTAATTGATAAAATACAGTTCTATGGACACTGTGCATTGCTGATATTTCTAGTATGGATCAGTGAATGTAAGGTGGTTATACAGTAGTATATTGTGCTGCACTCTTTGTAATGCTTTAAGTAGAAACGTAGTCTTTCTGATCTTGCTTTGTCTTTTAAGTGGAAACAGAGTAATGAGTGAACCTCCTGTCTTGGTGCACTACATGCATACTATAGTGCTAGAGCATGTCCCAGTATATTATGCACACTTTGCACAGTGGAATCTAATTAATTTGACGCAGATGGATAGTACTCCTACAGTACCAACGATGTATCCCCTGAATTATTTATTAGTCGCTGACATCAAGCTGGAGCCGAAAGCTCGGTGTCCTGGTCCCCGGTCATTGTTTCTCTTTATCCCTTCTACATGTCCTCACTCCTCTCATTGTCTTCATCTTCCTCTGTCTCATACATTAACGCGACCACTTGCTACTGAATCACACTTTACTGAGGTGAGAGGGGTGGGACATTTTAGAGCTCACGCTGAGTAGTTTCACGTGCCTTAATGTGGCTTCTTTAACCTTTTCCAACCATTTTTAAACGCATGCATTTGTAGTGAAATGCAGCACACACTAAGTTGCTGGTTTGTTAGCTAAGGTTCTTGTTTAAGGTTTGTGCAGTATTGATTTACTCGGTTATGGTTTTTTTAATGCATTTAAATTTTTGATCATTGATGATATTCTTTGTGTTGTCTGTTGCTTTTACATAGTCTGTTTTGTATTAGTCTTGACCATGTTCTGTGGCTACAGTTGTTATTAGCACTCAGAGTCAGGAAACTGTATGTGTTAAAACACTTGGGCAATGAAATTAATTAAGATTTTTAGTTTTATTTTGTATGTCATTGAAGTAAAAATTCAATTTTCAAAGTGTCTACAGTTCAGTAACCTTAATTTTGGTAATTTTTAGTAAAAGATGTTTTGTTTTAGTGTATTAGCTGAAGCGATGTCCTTGTAAAAGAAAAAAAAGTTGTGTAAAAGAAGTCATGAAGGAATTAATTTTGTAAATTCTGAGAACTGAAAGAAAATTAGTATCCTTTGCATATGTCAGTCAGAATAGCGGTGGGTGGTAGATACCAGTATGAATAGTTTGAACCTCGGATGTGGTTTCCTACCCTGCGCTGTTGATGTTGTGCTAATATCAGCTGAAAACCTGCCGGATTACTTTGGACGCACCAATGGACTCTTGAACTGGCTCATTAGTTTGTGTTGCGTCACGATTTCAACATTCTAAGATTCTAATGCAAGTGTTTGTGCTCACAGGCTTTTGCACTGAAGGACATTGTTCGGATGCATTTCTTTACTGGCAAGACTGAGTCACTATTCAGTTTTAAGTGAAAGTGGGCTGTGAGCAGCAGTGTGACTGGTGGTGGGTGTATGACTCATGTCCCCCTGTGTGGGTGCCTGTGTGTCTGTCTGTGTTTTCAGCAGACCTTCTATAGAAACACCTTAATTAATACGACCTTTTGATCCACAGAAGTAAAGAAAAGCTAATATTTTGTAGCAAGTGTTTTTTTTCACACTACTTTGGTTGGTGCACACGGTGAAGAATAAAGTTTGGACTTAAATTTGTCAGGAGGACAGAAAAACATCCTGGCTCTTATCTGCAGGATGTGTAAGTGAAACCTGGCTCACACCAGATTTTTGAGACTATTCTTATGCTTTTTCTTTTACATATATTTAACAATGCTTAAGGACACAACTAAATGTGGATGACGGGGTTAACTTACGTTTTTTTAGAGTTTGTTTATATCTCATTGCCTTTATTGTTGTGACATTAAAGCTAGTCAGGAAACAGGAAATGAGAGGGAGTTGAAAAGCATGCAACCAGCCTGCCTCAGTGGAATCAGATGAGGAAAACTTTTGGTGTAAACCATCTGTCTTCACCAAGTGGCTTAGCTGTTGTTAGGCTTTCTAGTGGACTACATATGTATTAGAGTCACAGTGTCATTTACATACACCTCTCATCTGCCTCGTCGACTTTCATGTAGATCTGCTGTATGAAGCCTTTTTATCAGTAAGTATAATTAGACTGAGTCAGATTCATCCATGAGTTAGACCTTTTTTTTATCTGACTGGTTTTGGAAAATAATATTGTCTTTGTAACTTCAGGATAATTTTAAAGTTGATTTGCAGTGATGTGCAGATACAGTTTAAGCTCAATTCTATCCTGATAAGGCACGAGTAGTTGAAATTACTAAAACATATTAAAAGTAATTTAAGTTTGCTCAAGTCTATGGACACGTGTGTACTTGGGTGTGCCATTTGTCTGATATTACAGCTTATAGATTTGCATTTTAGCCAACAGTGTGTTTCTGTTCTGAGATACTTCTGTTTTCCGTGTTAAGCGTAGTGTTTGAAACATCACTTTTTAATCACTTATCTGTCTTCATTAGTGTTCAAGTTGTGAGGTCGTGAGCATCGTCAGAAATTGTGATAAGGATGTCGATACGTTTTTATTTTTGATGACACTTTTGTACAAGCTGTGTTCATTGATCTATGCTGCAGAGTAGGGCATTGTATCTCTATGCTTATGTCTTCTTTATACTGGAGCTCCTCCTCAATCACAAGCAGGTTTGCTGTAGCTGTCTGTCCAGCAGAGATGGAAATTTGTTGATCTTTCAGGTCAATTCAGTGGAAATTTCATGCTTTGATATCTTTTCATTTTCTTCATGTTTACATTCACTAGCTCAGACCTCAAAATTGAAAAGGGACTGAGTCGCTTCCCTCAAACAAATGATACATGACCATTAAGGCAAAAACAGATTAAGAAACCGCATCTTAGAGCTGTTAAATCTGTAAAACACACCACTAAAACACACAACTTCCGCCCCAAAGTCTCACACACAAACCCACACTACAGTCCCTACTGTACCACTGCTGATGGACACATGCACAGAGCACCTTAAACTTCCTGTCTACCTCGAAGCCACCAATAATGAGACTCAGTAATAAGACCACATGTGTACTGTGCTTATATGACCAGAGGTTGGAATAAAAGCTGTGGAGTTTACATTTCTGGCAAATATGTCGTTTTTACTTCTTTGCTCTGTTGCTACCCTGTTTACCTTCTTTTAACTGTTATATGTTAAATATGTATGTATAAGCTTTGATGTAGAATGAGTGGACATAGCTTGATAATTGTTAGTTTGTAATTTTGGAACATTTTTCTGACAGGCTGCCTGTTATTAGTCGTTGTTTAATGGCAATCAATACAAATAGACATTTTTTATTAGGAATTATCATAAAGTCCAGTTGTGTTGGGCAGCTGGCCTTATTGTAATGTTCATCTTAATGGCTTACACAGTTTTAGCGCCACCATTGCCTCGTCTACATGGACTCATTTTCTTTACCAGTAAACAGCTACCAAAATGCAGATGTCATTTCAGAACCACCTCCGTGCCTATTATGTTCTTGATTAGTTGTTGTGTAACAAGGGAACAAAGAACAAATGCCAAAAATGTATTGTTCCAGTATGTAGTTGGAGGAAGGCAATTATGTATTTGTGGATAGAAGTACATTTGTTGTTGCTGCTTTACTGTGACAGTGTGTAGGAGACAGTTTGTTGGCAAGTGTCACATGTAGTTTTAAAAAATAACTTTATTTAAACTTAGTAAGGTTTGTATAGTAATAAAGAGAAGACACTTCAACAGTAGTTCAAGTTTGCTTGAATCTGATACCAGCTTGCTCTGACCCCTGAGAGAAAACTACCTGCAACTGTGTGATGTGAGGTGACAAAATTTGTAGAATTTGCATCTCTCTAAGCAGGTATAAACAATGCAGGCTGTCTACTATGAGGTAAGCACTTGTTTTAAAGTGTGTTTTCAGGCTTTCACAGTAAACCTTCTCTATGTGCTTCCTTCATTTGTGTGTGTGTGTGTGTGTCTGTGTGTGTGTATGTGTGTGTGTTTCTCTGGGCTACAGAATGCCTCTTTGTAAGGGCACACAGAGACCCTGTTATTGGCAGCTTACTTGGTGGGAGGGAGAAAGCACCGAGTAGGATTGGTTAGATGGAGGAACAATGAAGGAAAAAGTAGAAACACAAACGAAACAAAATGTCCAGCGAGAAAATGCTTGTTGATGCCACTGAAAATTACTTTATAAAGCCAGGAAGCGCATACATTTCACAGTTATTGAAGATATGCTTATCTACAGTAGCGTCTTTCAAGCAGCCAGATAAGAAGATGCGCATCTTGAAAAGAGACCTTTTTTAGCCTAGTGACATAAACACAGGAAGCAGGATGTTGAAAACCTTAGTTGCAATTAATGTACCCTCACTTATTATTTATTATAATCCCCTACACTCTTACTGCATCTAATCTTATCCAATTCAGTTGCTCATGAAGTTGACATTTCTATAATTTCTTTATTTTTACAATGAAGCTGTCAGATCCAGTATTATATTTCAATTTCAATTCACTAATTTAATAATAGAAGCACCTCCTAATATTATGCACTGAAATAGAATATTATGTCATGGTTTCTGTTCTAAGCCAAAATGTGCAAAACGTTTAACATTGATGGTCTATGTTCAGAGAAACCAGGAAAAAGCGGCAGTATTATGTGTTGTGGCACCTAGAATGCATTGCTCTCTGTCAAATCTCCCGAGCTGCAGTGATTGGACCTACCTGCGTGTTTACACAGCGTTACTCCTCCGGTTCACAGACAAACATTAGGACATTACTTACATTATTACTTACATTTTTAACAAAAGATAATTTTTTTAACTGTGTTTGAATAAAGACATCAGTTTAAAGTCGTTTAGCAGCTTTTTATTTTGAATCAAAGCAGACACTTGTTAAAAAGCCACAGATTCTTCATTTAGCTAAAACCCAGCAGAATCGGAAACTTCATCCAAGAGAAATCAGCGGCAGTAGATTCATTGCAGCACTGGGATATTCAGTTGTGTGATGCAGAGACCCAATGCACCTGTCAGCTCGGCTGCTGGCTTCTCTTTCCTTTTCTGTTGTCCTGTTCCTGCAACTAAACAACCATGTCATCAGCAACTTGATAGGCTGATAGGCTTTATCATCACTATTACAAAAAGTAACATAAAAAACACTTTGCTTTGTGGAACATAGGTGACAGTGCTCAGCTGGTTAAACCCTTCTTTTTCTCACCCACTCCCTCACACTTATCAACGCCTTTTCTCGATTAAAGTGCTGAGGTGAAGAACTGTGTTCAGTCAAAGATGCTGACCACGACCGTCCGTCTTTAATTACTCGCATAAAGTGTTTCCTAGTTCCTCAATTCAAAAGTAGGAACTGTGTTCGGTTAGACAGATGAGTCTGTATCTAGAGAAAACAGGAGCAAGCTGATGAGAGAGCTGAAGATTCACACTGACCTTGTGTTCTGTGCTTTCTGCCATGTGAAGGATATTTTTGACAGGAAATGAACAACTAATTTTAACACCCGCACTCACTGGTGAACAGTACTTTCTGGACTGGATAATATGGGTGACCTTGTGCTCCACAGTCCTTTCCTCCCGCCCCAAAATAAAAACAGGAACAATGTTGTTTCTTTACAGTTCATTCTAATCCTTTATCTAATAATCCATGTATATATTTATTTGATATAAATACAGTATGTATTTATATGAAATTAAACATCTTAAACCTAACACTGTGTTAAGTATATGTACTTTTCTCAAAGGCTTCAACACTTGCTAACTGCAAATACAGTATGTGCAGTAACTTAAAATTCTAACCTTGGTGTACAGTGTATGTGTGCGTGTTGCGGAATGACTGAATTTGTGTTCTTGCCCTGAAGTTACAACACTGAACCTACAGTTACAGTACTGAATGATAAATAGTGCATACAAAAAATAGCTTTGTGAGACCCACTTCACAGTTGATTTTTATTGTAGTAGTGATGTTGCAATAGCTGCAGTAGCGGCGTTGGTTATTGTAAGGCAGGTTTGTCACGTGTAAAATGTAGTAGCTGTAGCCGGCCATTTTGAATATGTGACTAAAGAATTATACTGTGAACATTATGATGAATTTTAATATGCAGGTTAGTAATGTCTGAACCCACTGTATAATAAAGGGTATTTAAAAGCTAACATTGTATCCATTTGTGCTTCGTTCAAAGCTGTGGTGGATGAGGAGCTATAGAAAGATTGAATCTGTGTCAACTGTATCTCTGCACCAATCTTGTGGTGTTAATTAATCTTCCTCTTGTAGCAGCCTGTCGTGCGTTAGTGTTAATGTGCTGTACGTTTCAAGCAGCGACTCTGAGAAGTTGTTTGTTTGTGTATGCTCGGGATCAAATACGTGTGATGATGAGAAGGCCTTTTAATGCGTAGCTCATACAAATGAATTTATATAAACGCAGATCTAGCAGGGACTGGAATAGATGGTCAGTGGTTCTTGTATATTGTATGTATGTGAATCTGCACCAAACAGAGTTGAATGACTGAAGTGACAATGAAGTGGTACTGTATGTAATGTTAAGGCACTAAAGCAACTTCCTGTTTTGCTGAGGAGAGAGTCAACACTTCTGTTTACAGTGACAACCCCTTCCCCCTTACTTTTAAAATTGTCATTCAAGCCTTGATTATCTTGATTAAATGTTCATCATTATTTATATTTTTATTGGGAATCAAAAAAGACATAAAAGCATAAGGCATATCATAAGAATTTTTAAAGTAATGGCGTATTTAGAAATTGTTTTGCACAACTCTGAAACGTAGTAATCCATTTTAGGAACTAACACAGTTTAAAGCAGTGAAAAAAACACCTCACAATTAAAAACAAGCTGGTATTTGTTCCTATTTCGAATCGCACATCATGGTGGTACATGCAGTGTGAACATATGTGAACATAATTGTTTCTGGGTTTTTCTCCTCCACAGGAAAACCATGATCTGAGGGGTTCCTGTCTGCATGTTCTCTGCTGGTGGCCTCACGAGCGTCAGTCATGTCTCAATCTGAATTTGTGTGCGACTGGTTATGTGTGCTTCGACTGGAGCAATATTCAGAGGCATTTCAAAACGCCGGACTCACAACATTACAACAATGCCGCAGTCTCACCCCAGATCAGCTGGAGCAGATGGGCATCACCCTGCCGGGTCACCAGAGGCGCATCCTGGCCAGTCTGAGCAAAACACATGGTAATTGCGATACGCAGTCTGATACATACTGTCGTAGTGCACACTGTGACACTCAGAGACTAGAGGGAAAAGGTCACTACCAAGTGTTGCACAGACAGACACTCTCTCCTTCCCCAGTGGAAGAAAAGCCTGTTCCTAGGCAAAGGGACGGAGAGGTCATGAGACCAGTGCCCAGAGAACGAGAAAGACCCGTTCCCAGGGAGCGACACGTCTCCAGGATAAAAGAGGAAGGAGCTGAGGAGGCAGGAGAGAAGAAGCCAGTTACTGAACAAAGACAAATGGCTCCTAGACTAGTTAAGGAGGAAGAGACAAATGGAGGAGTAGATGGAATAAAAGAGAAGCCCTTACCTAAACAGAGGACTAAGTTTCTCCCCAATGCTCCTGTGGATTATCCCCCGATCCCCAATGCGTCTTCAGCGTCTGACTATTTACCCCCCGTGCCCCCACGAAGCTCCCCTAACTGCCCCCCGCAGCGCTTCACCCCCACCATGAGCCCCTCGCCTTCCCCTCGAGCCCCAAGCTACCCCAAGCTAGATGTGGTCACAGCGCCAACAGTGCAGAGCCGGTGTGTGACTGAGAGCTCACCCCCCACCGCCATCACTACCCACACCCCCGCACAGATTCGACCTCAGACATTAGAAATTCAGCCGCATGCCTTTTCTCTGGATGCTGGAAAGAGTTCACCCATCTTAACTACTGCTTCCCCCAGTGAGAGAAATGTACCACCGCTACCTCCAAAAGTAGGGGTTGGTGCTAAAGGCCAACCCCTATCAACCCCTTCAACTCCTTCAACCCACAGGTAAGGCAGAGGGTTTTTTGGTGATGTGTTAAATCTAATTACTGTTAACAGGTTTCTAGGATCTGTTTAAGTTCCTAGAATGCACTGCCACCACCTAGTGGGCAAGGTTGGGAATTGCAGGTGCACTGTAAACAGAGAAATGTTATTGGTGCATTGTAAACACTTCCTGAAATTTAAAATAGACAGTTTGAAACTGAGAGGCTGGAGCATGTTGACACAGTGCTAACACTCTTTCTGAATAAGGAAATATGTGAGAAACCAGAACAATTTGATCTGAGTGGCCTTATGTGGTCTGTTTTGTGGTTTACTCACACCTTAGTGCTTTCTTCTTTTTATGGCTAAGATATTCAGTCATTATATATAATATACTTTAATGCAGGGTTTAAATAATTAGACTGCTAATACTGTACAGTATGTCTCACAGAACACTATTAACGTTTTATCACAGATTATCAGGATTTTTTTTAACTATTCTTACTAGTTAAGGGAAAAGAAACTTTGCTTTGGCTACTTCTGTTATGAGTAACATGCACGTTGCCCGTGTTTTTTCAAAACGGGAAACACGCTGTGGGGAAGTTACGATAGAGAAGAACAGAAACAGCACAGCATAAAACTCTCCTCCCTATTAGGATGTGACACAGGAAAAAAGCAAGAGTGAGGACAAGATATAAAGGATAATAAGGCTTTTGCTGCCAGGAGCTGCCTTTTGCAGCCTCTACCAGCATGAGTAACATTCACACGCTCCCTCATTTCCTCGTTAGTGTGCTGTGTTGCCTCCTCCCACCTGCTGTGTAGCCCGTCATTTCCTCATACATTTCCCCCTCTCTTTGGATCTGTGCTTGTGCATTTCATGTAATTGTGTCATCATGGAAGAGGATTCCTTCTGAGCGTGTCGAGGCAGGTAACGTTCATATCAATCATATCTCAACGCGTTTGCTGTCTTGTCTCTGCTCGCTTTCTTTGGTCTCCCAGCTCACTTGTCACTTCAGGCTTTCAAACAAGGAAACCTGTCTTCCATTCTTGCTGGGTTTATGTTATCTGCTGTTTTAGACCTATTTTAGTTTTTAGAAAGTTGCTAATTGTGGGAGTTTTGGTTTGTTTACATGAGTTTATTTAACTTCTGTTAGAGTAACACATTTTTTCAAAGCTGAGTGAGACTAGATACAGTGAGCTGCCCTGTCCTGAGGCTTTTAGAGTGTAAGCGAACAGATGTTGGTCTGTTGCCACTATGTTTACTGTATGTTACTAGGCACATTTTGACAGATGTTATTTGCCTTTTCCTCCGAGTGCATGTGGAACTTTAACTACCTTTTCTTTGGTTTTGTCTAGCACTGGTATCAGATCTACACAATTTGGTTTATTTTGAATGCACATAAAACAAGTTAGTGAAACAAAGACATATTTAATCTTTTAGAAATCAATTCAATAGAATTTATATAGAATTCATATAAATATTTATATGTTTAATGTATATGTTTTGGTAAAGTTTTGAAGTTTGTCCATGAATTTAACAATGGTAGATTGTTAGTCAGTTAGCACAGAGTAGGTTAAATATAGTATCTGTGCAGCTGCCCCCCTCTCAGTGCTCTTCCTCTTTGGAGAGAGAAGAAAGGTTAATCTCCTGTAATTGCGGTGGTTTTGTGGTTTAATATTAACTAGACTTTAATTATACAGTATGTATGTACTTAAAGACTCAAACTACTTTATAAACATGTACATACAGAGTCAGTAAATCTGTCCATACGGACCTGGACAACATCCTATTACTTTAAACTGTGTACAATGAATGAGATTATTGTGGTTTTCCCATTACTCTTGCAGTACAATCTTACAAAGGCAACAAAGTAGAACAGTTTACTACAGTGTATGTTGGCGTCTGACAGGACCATCTGAAACTTTTACTAGAAACCTCCAGCTGAATCACCCCCATGTCATAGTTGAATGACGCAGTTATTAACGAGAATTTAACTAATAGTTAGTGCTGATAACTGTGATTAGAATTCCTTATACATAATTCTATAATGATGACAATAATAATAACAATTAATGAATTTTTAAATTAAAAAGTTATTCTGAAACACGTTAAAGCTGCTCGAGCTTTATGTAATACTTGTGTTGTATGTGTAAAAGGCCAGAATGAGAAGGAAATTAACCAAAATGGGAGGAATAAAGAGGAACTTTCACAATACTGGATGGATAGAGACCAAGGGTGTGTGCTCACTCTTGATTTTCCCATGACATAGTCTACAGTGCAAACATTGTTTAAAATTATAGGAACATACTGTATTAGGCATACTGTTTTTTGCAGTGCATATTCTATGCACTGCAAAATTCTGTTATTATTAAAATAAATACAACCGTGAGATACCACAAAGAAATACTTTAGTAAGTAAATACTCATACCATAGACGGGCACTGTTTTATTGGACAGATGACAAAGCTGAGTAAGAAGAATCTATTGGTTGTATGTTTTTATATAATGCCAGTTTGTTTGTGTGCTAGTACAATGACTCAGTCATCTGGTTACTATTGTTTCAACTGAGTTGTCTTACGGAGACTGGAATTTTGTAAGGTGTGGCGTGTTGAGACTTGCTATTTGAATTGCTCAGGTAGAGAGGAAAAGAAACGGGAGAGTAGCAGAACAACAGTTTGACACAAATCTAGAATCAGAAGTAGATTTAGTGATGAAGAAGCATTTTTTTTCCCGTAAAAGGATCTCTGCGTTCAGTTATCTGCGCAGTGTTTTCACCCAGTCTCTCATTAGAGTGGAGTCGGAGGACTTATCTTCTGATCACCAAACTGACTCCTCTGGTAAACGTTTCTCCTTCAGCCCCCTTTCTAGCAGGACGGCTGCTGATGACCTGCACCAGGAACAAACTCCACAGGTCCCACCGCGCAGCAGGAAACCCCAAACTCAAGAAAACACACAGCAGTCGAGTCAGCTGCCTGCTAGGAAGACCCGCCAACCCCCCCAAACCACCTGTGACCTGAGTAAGTACTGCAACACAATAAGATGTTACTCATAATGTCAGATTACAGCATAAAATGGGTTTAGCCAAGCAATAAAAAAATTAATACTGTATTTCATACATGAAAATATTAACACGAGTAACACTTCAGTTGCCCTGGAAACGGACACTTACATGTAATGTACAACCTGGTCCCATTGAGCTACAGTCACTGTTGATCTAACATGTAGAGCTAAAAGGGGAAGCAATTTGTAGCATCTGCACAAATTGCACATGCTTATAAAATGTACAGTTTTGTAGAATCTCAAATGGATTTATTAGTCAAGTATACGCGCATGTAAACACGTGTCTGTTTTAGCAGCAGCATTTGTAATTTAAAATTACATTAATTAAAAGCAAAATGGAAATTTTCACCTACAGTATGTCTGTAGAATCAAATGCAATTATCATTTTGACTCTCTGTTTAAATGTTATGTATATTAAATTAAAGGAATGAAACAGGCCAACAAAAAAGGTTTAATTGAACTTTAGAACTACTTTTATAATAACACAATCAGTTATTACTGTTCTGCTACTGTCAGAAAATGCAGCCGCATCCTCAAATATTTACTGTTGAAGCAGGGGATGGGTTTATTTGACATTGCAGGGCAGAAATGTGCAAAAAATATTTCTGTAATGGTACTGTACATTCTACACAGTCAGGATATTTTTAATAGAACAGCACAGGAAAAGTTTAGGTTTGTTCCTTATTTTCTATTTTTGCTCAACACGGCCACTAACTGACTTTATTAATAGGGCTTTACAGTACATGACCCCAGTGGGTTTCTTCATACTCCTGAGGTCCAGCAAAGACCAGTAACACTTACCCTAAACGAATCTAAAAAAAGCTGGCATGCTTTATCATCACTAACACACTTCCTTGTGTTGATTTACAGACATTCTCCTCCTCTGTTCACATACTGGAAACACTGAAAGAATGGGATCAGATTGAAAAGATTCCATGATATACATTTATCTAAAAATAGCCCGCAGCCACTGTTTAGATCTGATACCAGTGCTAGACAAGAGCAGAAGCATACAATACCTACCACCACCAGCTGTACCACTAGATAACTGAGAAACCCAAAGGCACAGACTGATAAAGCACATGCCATAGATTTAAAAATCTGTTTACACTTCTTTCAAGTCTAATATGGTTGACCTGTTCTCATTTCACCAGGTTGTTCACCCAGATTTCATTTATTCTGTTATATGCAGAGACTTCATGCTTGTGCCTTTTAAACAGTTTCCACATTTATAGTGTTTCCTGACAGTATTGTTATTGTTTTACCTATTACATTTGCCTGAGTTTTTTTGCCTCCCTTATTTTTTATTTTTTGTAGTTAATATAAGTCTTAAGTGAATTAAAAAAGAAGAAAGTTGCAGTAAATTGTCTGTTGCCACTAAAACACTGAAACTTGAGTTTAATTTATTTAAATATTTTAATTATTTGTGGGATGTACACAATCTAAACATAGTGAGCTTCAAAATGTCACCAATCTGGAATCTGGCCTAATCACTTTTATTCATTAGAGAAATTTTAACCCACCTAACCACCATAATGCTTTTCTAAGTTTCATGGATACCCAGCAATAATATTACAGTTTAGTCTATTCTGTATCAATCAATCAATCAATCAATCAATGTTTTTTTTTTCAAGACTGAATCCACTGCCAGTAAAGACATTGAATTCCCATTGAGTCTATTTTTTAATAAACCAACCTACTGTAATTAGTTTAATCTCTGTTTTTCTGTTCCCCAGCCTTGGATTCGCATGATAGTTCTGATGACTATGAGGATCCTGACTTGTTTTGTCCTGTTGTTCATCGCATGAACAAATCAGCCATAGTAAGTTGTGATAGATGTTTCCCACTTTGCATCCATCACCCTCTTTACCTCCTGCAAACAAACAAACAAAAAAACAATAAATAAAATTGTCTCTTTCAACAGAACATGTCCCTGAATGTTCCCAGTCAGGAAAAGGTGCGGAAAAATTCTTTATACAGTGATGATGAGTTCTTGGATGAAGACGAGTGAGTTTTGCATCAACACGTAAACAAACCATTTACACACACACACACACACACACACACACACACACACACACACACACACACACCCACACACACACACACACACACACACACACACACACACACACACACACACACACACACACATGTGCAAGTCTTACAGTACTTTGCTTACTACCTCATCCTTCTCTTCACTAAAAGTACATCACTAGACATTTTATCATTATCTTACCATATCTTTCACTCACTCACAGTTTCTCAGAATCGAGCTTGTGTGTGTTTTGTTCATGTTGCTATCTTATGCTCTACCTTTACCTCTGCATGATTTAATTTGTTACTAAGTTTAGAAGGTGTTTTCACCACTCAGTTGAAACCGTACTGTTAGAGTCTGGTGCAGAGGGACTTGAATTACAGACTAGTTGAACTATTTGCAGTCATTGTTAATACATTTCAATCTAGATATTATTTATTATAACAATATTATTATACATTTTTTGGCTGCAGTTGTTTAGTCAGTCTATAAAAGTAACATACTCTACGGTTTTATTCGTTGTTTATCTCACTTCATCTCAATTACTTGTGTTACAATCACTTATATAAGTTTGCTTAGAAACCTGAAATATTACAGAACCTCCACGTTGACCTGTCCAATAATAGATTCTGCAATAATATACCAGAGACTTGGATAACTGTTTCTCAGAAATAATTTGAAACCTTTGTAAAAATGGCACACGCCTCTTGCTTCTCAACACAGGAAAAACCATGATGTTCATTGTTTAGTGTTAAGTGCAGATTCATCATTTTAAAATTGTATTGTGATGAAGTTTAAGTGCTTCTATCTTTCTGTTTGCAGACCTGTCCAATGGCCAGATGAGGGCATCAACAGCCAAGGCAGTGTCTACCTGCCAAACACTGGTAGCCAGGCTTCACCCACTAAAGCAGAATCCTCTGAGCTTGTTGCTGTCATCAAGAGTGGCTGGCTGGAAAAGAATCCGCCTCAGGGGTATGAATGACAGTCATGCACAGCGGAAACTCTGTTAAGACCAGCATAAAGCTAATAAAAAGGCTTTGGTTCATCATAGGGTTGCAGCAATACTGCCTAGTTTATTACTATGCTGCAGTTATTCTGGTTCCTCTATTACAGAAAAGGGATTAGGTTCTTTTTAAGCTTGTTCTGTGTGTGTCCTTCCACATAGGAGCATTTATTATCAAAAACGCTGGGTGAAGCTTGATGTTGACTACCTGAGATACTTTAACAATGAGAAGGTAACAAAAAATATCCAACATCGCAGTCATTTCTAACACTCTGCAGGCTTAATGGATAAAGCAGCTGTTGCTTGTTGTTTGTAGGATATGTATTCTAAGGGGCTCATCTCAACAGCCTTCATCACTAATGTGACCTCTGTGGGGGAGCTCAAATTTGAAGTGGCTACAAATAACCGGATATTCACATTCAAGGCTGAAAGTGAAGGTTTGTCTGTTTAACCCCCATTCAAGCTAATCTGTGTTATTGATATTAATTGGACACGTGCATATACATGTACAAATCCACATTCATGTTAGCTGATATTACAAAACACATGTTAATCCTGCAGCTGAAAGAAACGAGTGGGTGGAGGTACTACAGGACTGTACCAGGGGGCGCAGTCTTAGCAGCAGCACCATGAATCCCGGTTCACCATTAACCCCAAACTATCAGGGCTTTCTGGAACTCAAAGGATTACGCTCTAAACTTTATACTGTTGTCGCCTCAGATAAGGTCTTCCTGTACAAAAACGTTGAAGTAAGAACCCTTTGTGCAGTATGCGATTATAGACTTGAAAATGTTGTCTTTGTTAATTGTAATGAGATGTTTTTTTTAAACACAACTAAATGTATACTCATTAATTAAAATGTATATGTTGTTCCCAATAGGGGAAAAAAATAATGAAATCATAAAGTATTTTTTTCTTTCAGGACTATCGTATTGGCATCGGTATCACATCCATTGAGATGAATGTAGGAAATATTAAAGATACAGATCGTCGTAGCTTTTATCTCACAACCCCATACCGCACTTTCAGGTACTGTATACTGTATACACTCATTCAGTGTGCTTTATGTATGTGTCCTGTCCTGTAATACATTTATTATCTTGGAGTGAAAATTCAGAAGTGATTATTTTTCATTCTAACCGGCTGAGTTGCCCTATTAGATCATGTGCTTTTCCCAAATATTCCACTGTGCATCCATCCTCAGAGTCCTCAGCTGGACATCTTTTGAGAATGTGAAAAAGCTCTTTGTATGAGAAAGAGAGAGAGCGAGAGAGAGGTCATGTGTGTGTGTGTGTGTGGGGGGGGGGGGTGCTCATGTGCGTGTGTTGATGTGGTGTGTGTGTGCGGTGGTTTGGCTGAAAGTGCGCAGCCTGCAGTGCAACGGCTCAGCTTGACAGGATGGGGAAATGTGAAAAGGCTTGTGTGTTTTTAACAGTAGAACAGTGTCAGTGTGTCTCTGTTTGTACAATTTGTGTGTATGATGAAGCTACATCATGTCAGTAGGAGATGAAGAATACCACTTGTGTGTTTTTGCATGTTTTTTTAATATTGAACATGTAGTGGCTGTTGTAATTTGATGAGTGTGTAGGTGTGTGTCTTTTAAGGACAGGGGAAACTAACTTGTTACTGTAAGCTGAAGAGAAGAGGAAACAAAAAAGACATGAGAGCCTGCGTCAAGCCTCAGATCTGTGACTGTGTACGTGTACAGTACGTGTGAGTGTAGCTTCCTGTCTGCGACGCATTTTTAGCAGAACAAGTACAGATTCCGAATCAGAGCGCGAGGGACTCGTGAGCATAAGGATATGCACACACGTTCACAGGGCAACTACAACCTCCCTCACCTCGCTTTGCGCCCGGCTGCGGCGTCTTGATGTCCTCATTAACATTCAGCCGCGCTTTTGCCCCCTTCCGCAGCTTCTTAGCGGAGTCGGAGCAGCTGAAGGAACAGTGGGTGGATGCCATGAGGAGCGCCATAGGTGAGGCTCTGTCCAACAGTGAGGTAGCGGAGCGGATCTGGGCGGAGCCTAGCAACAGTTTCTGTGCAGATTGTGGGGCTCCCACTCCGGAATGGGCAGCCGTCAACTTGTGTGTGGTGATCTGCAAACGATGCGCAGGTTTGTATGGGAAGTGTGTTACACCGTTTTTATGGGAGACAGAATCCACAAATTCTCGTGGCATGAAGAGTTGTGTGTCATGATCTCCATTTAATTACTCCTGTTTGTTGTGGATGTCTCTTTTCTCAGGGGAGCATAGAGGACTAGGTCCAAGCATTTCAAAGGTTCGAAGTCTAAAAATGGACAGAAAGATTTGGACAGAGGAGCTTATACAGGTATGTGCATGCACTTTTTATTTATATTTAATGTAAAACTAGGAGATTTACTTGCATTAAGTAGAACAGTATAATACAGTGTTTCTGGGGCAGGCAAAGTTCATGCATATTAATATATTGTGCAAAACAACACAATAACCTCACATTCCTTTCTGATGTATAAATATTTCTTCTAATTTTTCCTTTTCTTGTGATGCAGCTGTTTTTGTTGCTAGGCAACGACCGTGTAAACAGTTTCTGGGCAGCTAATGTCCCACCAAGTGAGGCCTTGACACCTTCTAGCTGCAGTGAAGAGCGACGGCGCTTCATCAATAACAAATACCGCCAAGGCAAATACAGGAAGTACCATCCTTTGTATGGAAACCAGACTGAGCTCAACAATGTAAGTAGTTTATTTGCCTTGATGACTTATTTATATACAATTTCCATCTCATTCCTCAGCTTGGTAGTCAGAAATGTATGACAAAAGGCTGTCAACCAGTTCAACCTGTTGGCAAAGTTTGACAGATGCCAAAATTCAATTCATATTTAGAGTAAAGCTAAATTAGATGGAAGGTGATTATGTTTCAAAGACTTACAGTAACACCAGGAATTGCCCTGAGCAAGACGCGTAAGCTCAGAGGAGGAGTTTCCAGCATAGTCGGGTATTACCCACGAACACTAGCCCTCAGAGACAGGCAAACATGCCGTCCATCCAGGAAACAAGACGTCTGGGTGCTTAGGTGACGTTGAAGGTTTTTGCTCCAGTGTGCGAGATAAATTTTTAAACCCAGCTGGGTCACTCATTAGCTGCTTAACCCACTTACTGCAACAATGCTGACTGCTCACAGACACATTAGGCCTGTGAGTCACATTTAGCACCTGACTGTGAGCTCTATATTTCCACCCTCAGGCGTGTTTTTGTGTGTGTGTGTGTGTGGGGGGGGGGGGGGGGGGGCGGGGGGGGTGAGTAGGAGGCGATAAAGGAATTTCCTTATTTCCTCTCCTTGGACGCTTCACACCCTATAAAGAGTGCAGCTGATGATGCTGTCTTCTTTCTTTAGTCCATCTGCGTGATAGCGACCTCCTTTTCCCGGTACCTGCCTTTCAAACTGCCTCTGCACCCAGAGGAGGGGGTCCTTATAGTTTACGCACATTTTTTTAAGTTCTTCTTTTTAAGCTCTGCTAGTTTTTTCCATTGGGTGTGTCTAAAGGAATAATGCGTTTAGGAATGTGTCAACTAAGCAGTCACAGAATGTGACAAGGCAGCTCCAGTAAGACGGGAAAGTGTTCTGTGTGAGCAGTGTTGTCTTGGGCTGCATCCAGGTTTGTCGTTTTACCTCTGTGTGTTTTTCTCCCCACTTCTTTGTTTCCCTTGTTTTTTGGTTTCCTTTTTTTTTAAATGTGACATCACTACTCACTGCTTTAGAAGGAATGTGCCGTAACTCCACCTCTGCCTCTCTCTCTCTCTCTCTCTCTCTCTCTCTCTCTCTCTCTCTCTCTCTCTCTCTCTCTCTCCCTCCCTCCCTCCCCCCTCCTCTCCTTCTCCTGTCCCCCTCAGTGTTTGGCTGGGGCAGCGGAGGAAAGTTGATTTCTACTCTTGACTCCTTTTTCTTATTTGTAAGTGGCCTGTGTTTGCCTAACCTTCTCTCAAACCCTGCTTGTTTCCCCTGTGACTATGTGTGCACCTTGAAACAGAGGCTTTTTCGAAGGGAAGTGAGAATAAACAGGTAAGATTGCGTTTAAGCTGAGTTGAAGGACGAGGTAGTGAGAAAATGTTTTGGTTGACAGTCGAGTGCTCTTGTAGGTGAACTTTAGTGCGAGCAATAATGTGTGTTGAAAGGAAAATAGGCTTGCAGGATTTTAGGAATATGTGGACATTTGTGACGAGTGGACTTTGTATTTCAAACAGTGTGTGCACCTGGACTTTTGAATGAAAGCATACTAAGACTATAAGTTGTGTAGTTGTGTTGTACTGTAAATCTGAGTTAATTTGTGTGTGTGTGTGTGTGTGTGTGTGTGTGTGTGTGTGTGTGTGTGTGTGTGTGTGTGTGTGTGTGTGTGTGTGTGTGTGTGTGTGTGTGTGTGTGTGTGTGTGTGTGTGTGTGTGTGTGTGTGTGTGTGTGTGTGTGTGTGTGTGTGTGTGTGTGTGTGTGTGTGTGTGTGTGTGTGAGAGAGAGAGAGATATGGCCACATGCATTTTAATGTGTGTCTGCATGGTTTTGTCCCCTCTCTGTGACCCCATGTGTTCTGGGTCCTCTCTCTATATATCACATGACAATGGACACCATTGTCTGACGCACTCCATCTCCTCCTGCTTTGTTGCCCGCCTCTCTTGCACTAGATGTCAGCTAGTGATGCTGTCCACAGTCTTTCATTAGGTAATTCAGCTTCATGTATTGAGTTCGTTCTATAGAGCCGTGGCTTGTTGTGATTCAGATTGTGCATAGGAGATCCTGGATTTGTGCACAACCTAGATGACACTGCACAAACCTGTCCTCCTGCATTGTGTCACTATACTGGATTGTTACTGTCACAAATGCTTTACAGACATTTAACTAAATGCTTGAAGTGCTGGATAAGTCGATATGTTCCCCTCTCAACCACTAGTCTATTTGAGCTGAGTGTTTGTTGTGTCTAAGTGGACTGTGTACTCTTGACAATCAGCATGTTTTTGGTACTTCTTGTAGCAAACTGGCATAGTTGAGGGCAGTAGTCTAAACTTTTATAGGTTTGGTTTTGTGCTTTTATAGCTGTAGAAGGAAGGTTCCAGAGAAGGAAAGCTGGACTTTTGGCATTTTCTTTCTGTTTCTTCTTTTGTATCTTACAGGGAACAAACTCTAAGCAACCGCTTTATGTTTGGTGATTCTCTAATAGATGTCTCTATTAAAGCCCAGTCCATGCAAAGAAGTATTAAACATGATCTTGTCCACGTCTTTGCAGATGCAAAAGGTTTTTCTTGTTTACCGATATGTGACATTACACGTCGTTGCAGTCCCGTTAATTATAGAAACATGAAACTGGTTGAACACGAAACAGGTTGACATGATTGACAAAAAAAGGATTTGTGTGCCCTGCAACTAATTGTAGTCCTGCTGCTAGAAAGTTGTTTAGCTGCAGCAAAAGCTGTAGTGGTGCCAACTTTATGACTTCATTTACTGGTATTAGTAAAAATACACTGAGCGGTTTCTTTCTCCTTCTTCACCTGTCTGGATTTGTACCTCCTTCTCTACATTGTTTTTTCCATAGACTGTCCCTAGTGGGGTAAGGATAGAAAAAAGCTGATGTGTTTCACCTAGATTTAAATAAATGAACATATAAACATACATACTTAAAACTATGAGTGGATGTAGTTTTGAATGGATGGCCACTAAATGCCTCAAAGGTCTCAACAGAATTGGCACTGGCTGTGTTTGTGTAGGTGCATACTGTAGGTGGTCTAAGTATATTATCTGCACTCTTCAGTCAGTCCCAGTCTGTCTTTCATTAATATATTTCCCCAAGCTTTCATCTTACATTCACAATATTTTTATTTCTTTCAACTCTTTCTTTCCCTCCTATTCTGCTTCATGTAACTGCAGAGGCCAGATGGAGGCCTGTGAGTTCAGACACACCCAGATAAAATCTTTCTCTGTCTGTTTCTCTCTCTCTCTCTGGGGAAATTGGGCAAGATTCTTGAATTCCCTTCTTTTCTCTTAGTGTGTGTGTGTGCGTGTGTGCGCATGTGTAATTACGTTACTCCCTGTTTCATAGGCAGCAGATGTTAAAGGGTGTGAGGTCTTCAAGCACTCAAACAACCCATTTTCTCACTGTGCTGTATTCTGGTTCGCTTCTCAAATCTAGTAAACATTCAATTTATTGATTAATTTAAATTTTATTTTTAGTAAAAGAGAGAAAGATTGGGAGAAGTTAAAAGAAAATGAGAAATAGAAACAGTGCATGAGACGTAAGTAAAGCTGTTTCACACCTATGCAGAATGCTGTGAAGTAAAGAAATGCCGATCAAAACCACTCATCAGATCTCTGTACTATGTAATTCCTGTGTCCAGTTTTCCAAACTAGTGCTTCAAGCACATTTTTGCTGTCCTTTTAAGCTGCCTGTCATTTTATGTCCATAAAGCTTCCAAGCTTGTTTGTTTTTATTGTACTATAGCTTTACTTTTACAATACAATTGCGTAGCTGTATTTTATCAGGTTGTACTGAACAAGGCTAAAGTCCCAGTGTCTCTTTTCAGACCTGATGTTGGCCGACATTAATGTGAGCATTTTAGCTACTGAAATACAAAGCTGAAAACATTACTGGTGTAATGTTGGCTCCCGTGGCTCAGGCAGTCCAGATGATACTGTAAGACTACTGAATATTTGAATGTGTTCTGCATAGAGGTACAGGTTTTGTGGGCGTGGGAGACTGAGATTTGCCTCTGTGTCTGTGATGAGGCTTCTTGTGCAATTTTAGTCTTTCTTAATAGGTTTGTTTGTGTGTGTGTGTCTGTTTATGTGTGTAGAGGCTTAACAGCGCTTAAATAAAGGAGGGGTCCTCTCGGTATCATTGTCCATGTCCATGTTTGCAGGAGACTAACTTGTGTTCCTCAGCTGTAAAAACACTGCATCTTCCTTTTCTCAGTCATAACATCTTTCCTCTTTTACCCTCCCCTGCTTCCTCTTTTGGACGGTATCTGGATGTCCTAGTTCACTTATTATGATTTACTCAGTATTCATTGTGTTTTCAAGTGTAGTATTTTATTGCTTTAAGTTAAATGTACACCCTAAAACAGTAGTTTTAATTTGTTTCTCATCATGTACATGTAATTTAAAATTACATTATCTTTATCTCTATTATGGTGGTCCAGTTGCAAGAACTAGAACCTTTTCCAACCTGTAACAAATGACAGCAGTTGCTGTATGTGTTTTCAAAGATCTCAGTACTGTATGCTTGCAATGTCTGTTTGGGTTCTCGGTGTGAGTCTGTCCTCAGCTGTTTCTTTTAAACATCCACAAACAGACAGAGGATTGTGTGAGGTCAAGAGATTAAAGCTTGGACTCCAGCTGTGGGATCATAGTGCAAATTTTATCACTTTGATCTCAGTTTTGCATCATTCCACATTTTCATGCCCGGCTTTGTCACCAGAACTGTCCTGACAAAGACACTTCCTATGTCCTCTCTGGTTTGCTTCATCTTACATATGCTATTCCCTCATGTTTCCTCTCTCCCTGCCTGCAATACTGTAGTGTGTAGTGTTGGTAAAATGGAACATAGATTTTACTGTGTTTAGTTCAAGGTACCCCACATGCACTGTGAATAGAGTTGGACATCCACCTTCATGACAGATGAAGTAGTTACAGTACATGTTCATGTGCATGCAGCATTTTATGTAGATCCAATTGGAGCATTCAGAACCTGGAAGACATTGTGACTGTACAACCACATCTACCTATAACCCATATGCTTCTTCATGTTTTGATCGTTTTGTCCTTCTCTCCAGGCTCTGTGCCTTTGTGTGCAGTGCAGCGACGTACTAGAGACCTTGCGCCTCATTTTCTGTGGTGCGGATGTAAACTGTTCGACTGGTATGACATCTTGGCCCACCCCTCTCTCTCTGGCCCACGAACACTCCCAAACCTTGCAGGCTGAGTTAATTAGCCACAATCTTAACACAGGTACAGTGTAACTCTGCTTCTGCCCCAAATAACGGGTTTCTTGTCATTGTTGCTCAGTATGAAGTAGGCTTGTCATGAAATCAGACTTTGACTTACTATGCTTATGTTTTCATTGTCTTCCTGTAGAGCTACCAAGATTAGACGTATGTGGAGACATGGAGACGAAACATTACACACTACAGCATTGTGTATCCCATAGTGGCTTCCTTTTTAAAACTGGATCCATGGCTCGAGCCCCAGAGCGAAAGGCCAGAGAGGGTAACGACAGACACCCTCACCCTCACTGCACATGCACTTACAATCATAAAGTACTCTAATAATGAATAAATTGTGTTTTTATAAAGGGATTTTCTAAATAGTTCTGATTAGTTCATCAGTATCATCACACTAAACTGTCCCTTTTTCTCCCATGCAGAGTTTAGTCGTCGCTGGTGCACGCTGAATGATGGCACCTTCAGCTACTATGAGAACGACAAGAACTCAAACCCTAATGGTGCACTGAAGTCTTCAGAGATAGCCTGTTTGGCCGTAGACCCACCTGGGAAACATGGGTATACAAGAACACAAACTGATCTCCCTCATTGTACTGTCTAAGATAAATAAACACATATACTGTAGTTTTACAAACATCTGTTACTTCATTTTAATTCTGTCATTCTAAATTTCAGGTATGACAATACTTTTGAAATCTATTCTGAGGCAGAGCGTCTCTATCTGTTTGGCACTGATGACCCTGACAGCCACAAGGAATGGGTCAAGTCTATTGCCAAGGTAACCGCCGAATACTGTACACACTAGTATAAACTAGATACTTCTCAGGTGGATCAGTGCAAGTGTGAGTACAGAATGTACTGTAGATACTGTAGAGGGGTTTGCAGCTACCGTACACGCAGGAAATGCAGTGTAGTGGTCAGAACATGACTAGTCAACGCTGACTTGTGCAACAGGAAAAGAAGACGTTTGCACCTTCTATATGGGTCTGAGCATCGCAAAAGCACAACTGCTAAGGTTGTAGAAGCATAGTGCTTGTGTGACTCCCACGTTTCTAGCCACAAACACTGCCTGGGCTGACTCTAAGCTGAATTTGTTCCACTGTTACACCTCTTACTCTGTGCTTCTAGCAGTCGGAAAGGAAAAAATGTGAAATGATTCCGACTTGGTGACTATGATGACCTTTTATTTCTAGAGCTTGATTCCGGCCTCCGCGGAGCCTCTACTGAGGTTGAGCTTCGACCGAATCGGGCGGCTGAAGTACAAAGATGGTTTGAACCTGCAGACATCCAAAGTTGGTTGGTTTGCTCTAGTGGGCTCCACCCTTCACATCTACCTGGAGCAGAGCCAGGGGGAGGAGATCCATCTGCGTAAACTTAACGAACTCTGTGCGTGACACACAAAGTCACACTGTACACTCAAACAAATGCACTGTGACATTCAGGCTGTTGATGTTGAAATACAGTAATTCAAACCTCAGATATAATGTTGTGTCAGGAATAATATGCTTGCTGCATATTTGTGTTTACAGCAATTCAACAAGACAATGAGGTGCTAGTTTTGGTTGAAAAGGGCAGGTAAGAAGAGAAATGAATTTATACAGCATACTTTAAACACACTGTACACATTTCTAGAACCAAAATCTTACTGCTCTTAGTCTAGTATTCACTTGTCGCCTCTGTTTCGCTCTCTTTATTCTTAGGACCCTGTACATAGAGGGAGAGAGAAAGTTGGACTTTTCTGGATGGTGCAGTGCCATCCAGACAGCAGCTGGAAGTGGAGGAGCCACACTGAGCCAGCAGCAGCTCACGGAGACAGACATACCCATCATAGTTCACAGCTGCATTGACTACATCACACAGTGTGGTGAGTTCACATCCAGAGGGTCTTTCTTTTTATTTCTGCCACAGATGTATACCGTACTGTACCTACATTGACATCACAGAACCAGTTATACACTGTGTGTTTGTTGCTTGCCATGAACTCTGCACACATTCACTTTTTACACCTCTGTACTCCTTTTGATTAAAATAGTAGCCTACCAGACAACTATTTTAGTTCAGTGGTTTTCCTCGCTTTTTTTCTTTACCCTGCTGTCTTTCAGTCTAGTTTTCACTTTTTGCCAACCTCTTTGTGCTCCTGTTTGACGTTTTCCTCATTTTGATTCCTTTAACTCCCCATTTCCATCAGTTTACTCCATACCTTTATGTGTGGTTGCCCTTCTGATGCTGTAATTGTCTTTCCCTTCTGATGCTGTAATTGTCTTTCATGATAGAATTGCCCTTGTGACTTCATTAAAATATACAGTATCGTACTTTTGGTTCATACAGGATTTTATTCACAACCAATTGCTTCACTGAACCAGCTACTGGATAAACAGGACCCAAACAATAAATAATCCCTCTGGTGGAGACACAGTGCAGTTACAATAGCTGTTGCACCCGACCACACCCTCACACTCCATATAAAGTTCAAGTTTCCTGTGACACTGTGCGCTGTCTATGTTTGTAACATTATCTCATTTGTGTCTGTTTCTCTAGGTTTAACATCTGAGGGGATATATCGCAAGAGCGGCGTGAACTCCCGCGTCGCAGCTCTGTGTGACAGATTCCGTCACGATGCTCGCAGTTTCCGTCTGAAGGAGGCTGAGCACCAGGTGGATGATGTCTCCAACACACTCAAGCGCTTCTTCAGGGAGTTAGAAGAAGGGCTGTTCACTTCAGAGGATGCCAGAATCTGGCTCAGTACTGCTGGTAACTTCCACAACATTGTATCTGCAATTTGCATGATAGCAGTCACAATTTAAATTTGCTTCCTCACAATAATAACAATTTGTACTAAATCTAGTACATGTGGCATATGAGCATGCAAATAAAGTAATTTTACTAGATTTAGGATTCTGAGAAACTCCCTTGTGTGTCTGCTTCTCTTTATAGTTTGTGTATAACTCTTTCATGTATTGCAGGGATTGAGGATGAAAGTAGGAAAATCTCCCAGTATATGCAGCTGTTGAACAGACTTCCTCGTGTCAACAAGGCAACACTACAAGCCCTGATCACCCACCTCTACTGGTGAGAAACACGCAACACTGCAAATCCTCAGGCGCCTCTGTGAATGTGTGTGCATGTGTGTGTGTGTGTGTGTGCATGTAGCAATACTCGTGTTTTCAAATGTTTCAGTGTGCAGCGGTTTTCTGATAAGAACCAGATGAACATTCATAACCTCGCGATAGTGTTTGGCCCCACGTTGTTCCAGACCGATGGGAAGGACTACACTGCAGGCCGTGCAGTAGAGGACCTTATACAGCACTATACCACCATCTTTGAGGTAATTCGCGCGACTCACTGTTCAACATGGTGGATGATCTGAAAACAAATATTTAGCTCGTTTAGCTGAGTTCCATAGATTTATCAGTGACATTCAGCAGATGGCAACTTCGGTAGGCTGGACCAAAGAAAGCACAGTTCATATTTATTGTGTGGTGTGAGGATTATGTTCTTACAGCAGGCATGTAGGAATGTGTGATGAAATTCCAGCTGTCATCGTATAGGATGTTATTTTGCATTGTTTCATTATCTTATCTATTATGAGACTCCAGTTCAGCCTCATTCTAGTGAAACCTATTCATTTGGCGTGAACCTCACGTTTCCAGCTGTAACAATGAGGTGTCAAGTCTTAAGTGTCTACTGTAAGCCTGGCTTGGTGCTACTGTATAATTAATGTACGATATGTGTGAGTGGAATGTGCATACTTGTTTACAGGTGGGAGAGCAGCAGCTAAAAAAGCAACTAGACGAGATCCACGCTATTCAGTTAGTGCGGGCGACACGAAGCACAAAATTTCCTGTGAGTCACGCACCCACACCAAATCTTTAATGGTGTCTACTTGTAACCAAGCAAGTTTCAGTGAGCTGAACTCCTTCACTGTAGATACTTTAGACTGTGGATCATGTTCTTGTTTGCATGATGATGTTATGTTGTGTGCATGCTTCCATGTTCCTGTGTATGCCTGCTTCAATTACTCGTATTCTATTTGTTACCTTTCTGTCTGTTTTGTCAGGGCACTGAACCTGGAGGGCACTTCATCTGCACAGTGTATCTGGAGGAAAAGAAGGCAGATGGAGAGCAACACGTACAGGTGACCTGGACATGTTAAAATATTAATGTGTTGTGTAGGAACATTAGGTGGATTGATTAAGTACTAATTATACTCATGAATACTATTGGTACTATTTTAGACAAAATTATACAGGACCCAGTTTAACTAAAGAATAAATAAATATAAAACTTTGCTTATTTTGCCACATATCATAATAAGCAACCCTGCAAGATAATGCAAAACCCCTCCTCTTAGATCCCTGGTTCCATGACAGCAGCAGAACTGATCTTTGAGGTTCTGGACAAACGCAACATCACAGCTAAAGACAAAGATTATTGGACCTGCTGGGAGGTCAGCGACAAGGAGGAAATGGGTGAGAGGGATATGAATCTAATCTAATTGTTCTGATGTATTTTTTGCTTAGATTGTTGGGTTTAAATCTATACATAACATACACTAGTCTCAGACCTAAGAGCTAAGGTGAACTAATGCAAGCTACTGTAGGTAAAACGAACTGAAAGATGACCACATCAACATAAACTGTGTTCAAAGCCAGGGTTTTTCATTCGACCTGTAGCTTGAGCTACTGTAAACAAAAGCCACAAAAGAGGCAAAGAGTTCATTCTTATCATCTTATCAACTGTATGTATAACTGGTATGTGCAGCCTCTGGTCTTGCACCAGGAAGCACTTATTATCTATTTCCAGTAATGCTAAACAGAGTTTTCATCAATTGCCAGGAACCTGGTTTATAGTATGCAGGTAGACACGCAGGAATGTCAGCAGAAAAACAAACTATAGCATGACTGACTGGAAGAGCTAGCGGAAATTCTGCCGCTGTTTACTGCCAACCTTTGTTTGCAGCTGTTCCAAATATGCTTGGACTACATACTATGGTCACCATAGACTGACTCTGCATGCCATTTACTTTAGCGCTAGGACAAAATACCCACATGTTTTTATCATTACTGAAACAATAGCATATCGTTTGTGTCATCAAGAGCACATGATTGTAGATCTCGTTGCGTCAAGGAGACCTACAGTAAGGTGTGTTTCACTGTGCCTTTCTCAGAGCGCCCGCTGCACTATCAGGAGCGAGTCTTACCCATACTTCACTCCTTGGGCACCGACTCCCACCTGCTCATTAAGAAATACCATGCTATGGATGCAATGATTAGCTACCTTGGTAAATACTGGCTGTTAAACACCTCCACAAAACATTCTCCAAATCCCTGAGTTTTTCTGTCTTCTGTATTTTAAATTCTTCATAAACCTTTATTCCTTCCAGCCAATAAAGGAGATCCGTCCACGCATGGACTGATCAAATTCAGAGATGAGCGGAACCTCCTGGGATTGGGAACTTTCCATGACAGATATTTCATCCTTAATTCCAGCTCACTCAGAATGTACAAGGATGTCAGAGTAGGTTTTGGAGATACTGTAGCAACTTTTCTACTGTGTCCTACTTTGGTGTTGTATTCTGTCACACACTCATTTATGTCTTTCTATAAATCAGAGTAACCGTCCAGAGCGGGATTGGCCAGTAAAAAGCCTGAAGGTTTACGTAGGTATCAAGAAGAAACTCCGTCCGCCCACATGGTGAGTGTTATTGTACTATAAGCGATCAGCACCTCATACTGTTGGCGTGTGCAGTAGCAGTGTAACTAGTGTTGTGTGTTAGCGTCCGTGTGAAACTTGTGGACAAATACATAAAAATCAATGTACAATGAGAACAAATGATTTTCAGGCTTTTTTCCAGGAAATTATAGTTTTGGAGGGGTTTGCTTTTTATTAACTGTCTGAAATAGCTGATACTCACCACTGGAGGGCAGTCGCGGCCCAAGAATCACTATAAATGTAGAAGATTTGTAGTTGTACTGCAGTAGAATAAATTTAATGCTTACATCTGTTCTAGTTGGGGACTAACAGTGATTTATGAGAGCAAGAAACAAGAGAAGTCGGATAAACAGCAGTGGTGAGTAGCTGTCCAGCATTTAGCGCAGTATATGTTTATGTACAGTACTCAGAACCACCGCGGCTTAGGCCTTCAGCTTTCCATTAATTGTGTTTACTGTGTGTGTGAAATTTAGATGATGGTAATTCACTTTACTTTACATGTGTTTGATATTTTTATTGCTCAAGGTAATAATGTGGCCTGGCTCTTATGTGGTTTTGTCTGTCTCCATCTCCAGTTAAAGCCTCCTATTAATAATAAATTCTACTCTGCTGCTGTAACTGCTGTGAGTGCATATGTTTACGGCCTTCACTGCTGAATCGTTATTACTATTATTAATATTTTCACATTTGTCCTGTCCTCATGTTAAGCAGGCAGTGGCATTTTTCCTTTAGTGGTAGTGTGATCACGTTTTTGATGTGCATGCAAACATGACCAGTGTTAAAGGAGACTGACAGTGTCTCTGTAGGCAGAGTAAAAGGTCAGATCCCTGTGTGAGTTTGACACGGGACACATGAAAGGTTGGCTCCGCCCTGAAGGGGAGCACACAGGGACACCTGTAGCCGTGCCTCTGCTCTAGGCCCTCTTAAATAGGCCTTCCCCTGTTTATGCGAGTGCGTTAGCTGAACAGATTGTGTGTTCATGTTACAGTAGGCGCCACAGTGTCAACAGCAGTAGACATGGGCACAGTTTTAATGGGACTGCTGTTCCCGTCACGCTGGAGGCAGCATCATCTCTTTGTTACGCTCCAGCGTTATGTCCCTCACAGCAAAACACACACCTGGGAGGAACAAATGAAAAGAGGACAGATAAAGAACGTAGAAGCCGTGAAAGGCAGAGAGGAGGTGTTCTGAATGCTAAGTTAAAAATGTTGTCTTTACGCAGAAGACACGGGAAAATTTAGAGAATGATTAGATGTAATGAATAAAAGTGAATGGAAGGTGTGCCAGTGTGATGGATGTGCTCTTCACTTCTCACTTATCCACCTGCACATGATGCCGCTTATTTTTATCCTGTTGTTGCTTATCTCTCTCAGCACTTATTAATTTTCCCCTATTCCTGCACTGTTTTATCAGCTTATTCTTGCAGTCCCTGCACGCCAGCTGACAAAATCACTGATACATCTTTAGAAATGTATGTAAATTTTATTCTATGGCTCCATGGACATCTGTAATGATGAATGAGCCGTTTTTACAACAGTCTAGGTTTAAGGTCTATGTAATTGCACAAAATAAAATATATTAAAGAGGGGACATGTGTATGAATAGCGTGACAATTCTTTAAATCACAAAAAACACTAATTAAATCTGTGCGTGAGGTACAGTATGTTAACACTTTCTGCCAAATCTCTTGACTGTAGCTAAATTTGTGTCTGTGGTGCAGTCAGAACAGTGTGTTTTCATGCTGTGTGGTTCTATGTTTCAGTGTTTTGTTGTGTCTCGGTGGAGAGCGCTTGTAGTCCAAATCTGCACAGATAACAATTATAAATAAAGCCTACTTATTCAGCGCCACAGCATGTGTGATGACTCAGAGGACTTCATGACGAAAACCTGAGTGGCATCGAATATGCACATACACACACAGATTAGAGGCACACTGACTGAACATCGGCACAATGTTTGTTTTTATGTTGGGGGTGTAAATTAGCATTAAAACTCAGGCTTCTGCTACTTGAGTGATTTCTGTTCTTTGTATCTCTTTTCCATCTCTATGCAGGTATCTCTGCCATGAGACCCAGACAGAAATGAGGGAGTGGTACGCTAGTTTTCTGAGTATCCAGGTGTGATCTCACGAACAAACAAACCATACACATACTTTACACACAGACTGTATAAAATGGAATCCATGTAAAATGTGAAATGAGAACTCTTTGTCTCCATCCCTCCCTGTCTGTGTCCACTTGTGATTCAAGAGCGACGGCAACGTGTGGCCTCAGAACGGACTCCAGCTGACACGGGCGAGCCGTGTCCTGCCGGAATCGCGTCATGGTAATGTGTCACTGATACCGCTGCGCGGCAGTGAGAATGAGATGCGGAACAGCGTCGCAGCTTTCAGCCAGGACCCGCTTGCTGTGAGTCAACCAATCAATGCGACAAATCTAGGACACGCCAGGCGGCACAGTTTATGGCTAATCAGAGATATTCATGCTGAACAGGTGGTCCACACCCTCTACCTCGATGCTCACTAAAGAGCAGAATCAATTTGCACTCTTGCAAGTTGTGAAATATGCACTTTTAGAGGACTGATTTCTGTTCAAAGTTTTTCATATTCTCAATGGTGCAGGAGTTCAGTCTTCTGAAATGTTTGACATGTGTTTGCGTTCACTCCTTACAAACGAAGAGAAGTAGTTGGGGGTGGCACCTGTGCAGCATTAATGATCTGTTTTCCATGATTCATCATAAATTTATCATTGCATGATCTGGGTTCTTAAATTGTGGGTTATTTGTGGATAAATTATTAATTTGCATCTAAAATTATTTAAGAATCCAGACAATGTGAGGAGGACCAGACGGCAGCTTCGTTATATGGCTGGGCTGAAAACCTCAGCACTGTAGAGCCTTGAGTTATTGCGACGAGGCTCTGCCAAAGCTCACTTTAGAACACAGAGGAAACAATAGAACCATGGAATAACACATTTGTAGTGAACTCATGCCTGCAGGCAGACTGTGGTTAACACTGGGTTTCACAGCGCTGCTGCCGCATCGGCTCATGCATTTATGCACTTGGCATGAATTTGACAAACATCATCACTTTTAATTTGTTGAATTATATCTGAGGCACACTGACATTAAACTGGACCTGGTCAAAAACATCAGTATCGCCCTCCCCATCTGTTCAGCATAGCCCTCCTAATTCATTGTGAGCTGTGTTGGTGCTCTGAGACCAAATGCCGACAATCTGATGATGCAGTTGTCTCCTCCTCCTGTTTCTGCCCATCACATACCTCTCATTAGCTTCTGCAGACTGCAGCAGCACATAGGAATTCAGCCCAGTCTGCAGGACTTTCTATTGGTAGTAGCATTCTTATAGAGTTGATGTGCGGTTGCCTTCCAGATGTGTTATGTTCATTCCCACCTCTGCAGTGTATTGACTTAATAAAATTTTGTTTTGGAGTGCGAGGTGAGGTGTGATCGCTTTGGTGACGGGGCAGCTGCAGACGCTGGGTTCATGCAGGTTGCGTGCGCACGTGTTGGGGAGAAAACGGTGACTGCAAATTTCTATGTCAGTTCCCAGCGTGAAGTGGAAGAGTAAATATGGTACACTGACCATGTGCATCAGCGTGTGTCTGTCGTGCAAGGTTCACTGACAGCTCACATAAGCCCCGTGTGTGGTTTAACAGCTTCTTTGTCCTGTTTATGACTCGAGGTGGATTCAGTGACGTTGGCTGCGCCACATGAATGTTAAAACTCATGATGAAATACATTTTTTTAACTCTCCTGTGCATTTTCAGTCCATTCTGTGCCTGAGCCACCTTTTCCATCTCTCCACTTCCTTTGTCATAACGTGTGATGTTTGCTTTTCAGATGTGTAGAGATGTTCGATAAAGGTTGCTGCGAACCAGGTAAGATAGTTACGTCAAATGCTTTTAATTTTGGGGGCAAATTAATTCAAGCTGTGCTGTTTTAGTGCATTTCTGTATTTAGTTTTTGAGTCTATGCAAGCTGTAAAAAGTAGTATTAGTTTGATAAATAGTAAATTCTTGTCTTTTACAATTACAGTTGTCAGTTTACCAGTTCAGTTTGTTATTTACAGTATAATGTTATCTTATGATTCACAACTTGGGAATGTGAATCGGTGAGTGTCTTTTAATCACATTCCAAGTGAGTGAGAGAGATAAGCTGATGCTCTATCTGCCAGACTGTGTGTTTGCCCTTTATCTGGTCACTTGACTTCAGCCTCATGCCTGGTTGCCATGGTTTTGAGATGTCCATACAGATCTTTAGGCTTCATCTGGGGTCTATTGTGAATTTGGCTTAATTTAAATGTTTACACAGAAAATAACGTAGATCCTTAGTAAAATATCCATGTCAGTGATTTGGATTGCTGTATGTTTTTTCTTTGTTTAAGGAAGCAAAGGTGCAGTGTGCTTAAGGACGCAACCCCTAACCATTCCAGTGATGTCATCATTTGTGACTGAACAGCCTACAGTGACACTCAGGCACTCATACTGTATTTGGACTTTGACCTTACACTGTCATCCTCTCTTTTGAATCGCATAGTCCATGAAGTTGGGGTCTCACCTTAACTAGAACCCACAATGATTTCCTTCCACACATGAATTTCCTGTGCTGTAAAATAGAAGATACTATGGCATTAAAAAGGAGTTACTGTACAGTTTGATCCATCCCTCCTTTACATGCAGCACGCTGCATGCAGTGTTCAACTAGTCAGTGGTATGTGGTTCAGCCACTGCAATGAATGGACAGAACCATGAAGGACTGAGAACGAGCCTACTGTAGGTCAGGTTGTGTTGTTTTTTAGAGAATAAAGGTTTATTGCCACACAGTTGTACAGAAGCTGATATTTCTAATATTGTAATGTTTTTAGCTTTTCTGTACTATTGTTCTATAGTTTGAAGTTCAATTAAATCCTTGCTATTGTGGGCAATGATGAGACTGTTGCCTGATGCAGTATGTGACTGTCACCGCTGGGACCAGGGACTGGGGCCAAGATGGATCGGTTTCTGTTACTGTCCAAAACCTCGGACAAAGGTGCATATTTATTCTTGTGTGCAACATTTGTAAACGTGTCCTTTTTTTAAGTGTTTTATCTTCGTCTGAAATGTTTTGAATAGTCTTGTTTGGGACTGAGAAGGAAAGAAGCATGTGTCGAAGAAGGCAAAGAACATAGGAGAGGGCATAGGTGTTGCAATATTGTTCAGTAGATGTACTGTATATCCTTATTGTAAATGAAATAAAGTGTAGGTTCCATTTAAAGTGCAGTTACTGAAACATGTGCCTTTGCTCTGGTCTCATCAGTGGAGTGACTTTCCCTCCTTGGTCTCTTTCTGCCACCTGTACTACACAGATGAGGCTTACATGCACTGTACAGTTTTATTAACCAATTTCTGTGACATTTTAGATGATTTACGATGTACGTGAATAAAACGTGTGCATAGATAAATTAAAAGTGTAAAATGTGTTTATGTTATGTTTGCATTTGAGTTTGTTGCGTCAGAAGTTCAAAACGGAATGAAAACGTGTGAACACAGGAGACAGACTGCGTCCTCTGACTCGAGTCCATCCTCTCTGTGTTTCTTTGCGACAGTTGTCGGCTTCTGTGTGGACGCAACAGTAGCTGCTCTATTGTAGAGCGTTCAGCTCCGTGTTTCAAACCTTTTCATATGGCAATAGACACACAAGTGTCTTCTCATGGCCTGTTCACCATCAGCTCTATTGGCCAGTGCTCGTGCATCGCTCTCAAGGACGCCGCATGTGCTGTATATGCAGACAAGGGGCAGTTCAGAGGGACGATGATGGCCTGTGAAAAACGGGTGAGGAGCTGGAAGTGCTCACGTCTTGACGAGAAGTGATTTTTCTGTGACTAGACGTGTTCCAATGCACAATGAAGTCCTTCCACTTCTCACCCGTGCTCACCTTCCACTGCAGCTTGTCCTTTTCCTGTTGTGTAGGACGTTGACATGGAGTCTTGAGAGATGTCTTTTCATGGTTCACACATGGCTGGTGGGAGGTGGGGGGGGGGGCTGCTGGTACCACCTGAAACCTGTTCTAGTTTGAACATGTCCCACCTGGACTCGACTGACTTTTCATTTCATTTCATATATACTGAACAGCACAGAGTAAACACTGTTTTGCATCTGTGGAGCTCTAATAAACACATTTATCCATTTGTCTAGTGACCTTCTGACTTATATAACAATAGTGCACATGGTTCTCTCCAAAAGGTCGGTGCCTTTCAGCGTTGCTCTGTCCTCACCCCAATCCACTTCACTGCTTTGAAATGAATGTAGAAACCCTCACATACACAGGGAATCTGGCCTGCAGGGTGAATGGGAAAAGGTAAGCAGATTTACAAACATGTACCCAACATATTACACACACAGGTGTAGCGTAAAAACACAAATAAATCAGGACAGAAACTTTTGAGTCCTGTGGGTTTCATGACAGCGGCCCCACCACAGCTTCAAACTGGTAGCCTATGGATGTGCTTCCAGGAAAAATGTCAGGTGTGTGTGTGGGTGGGGTACAGTGATTGTGAGGAGAGCCTCCGGGAGGGTTCCTCTGTGTGTGTGTGTGTGTGTGTGTGTGTGTGTGTGTGTGCGTGTGTGTGTGCGCGCGCGCGCGCGTGTGTGTGTGCGTGCGTGCGTGCGTGCGTGTGTGTGTGTGAGTCACGGTGCTCCACCAGCTCTCCGTTCATTCTTCTAAGCAGAGCTGACACATCAGGGTCGCTGTTTACCTCAGGACACCCACAGGAGAGCCCCTGCAGGCGCTTCCAGACAGGAGACCTTCACTGTATCGCTCACATGCATGCACTGGGGACCGGACTGGATCAACACACGCGGGCGGCCGTCCGTCTAAACGCACACACGCTCAAATGGCCTTTACCTCGTGCGTGCGGGTCAGCGGCGCCCGTTACGTGAAGCAGACGGACGGTTCGGAGAAAGGCCACGCATGCGGCGCGGCGGTAGCGTCGGGACTGAGGGAGTGAGCTGCAGGGGTGGAGGCGTGCGTGGGGCGGCGGGGCACGTCAGCTGACGGAGCACCTGCCAGCTACCAGACATAAAAGCTAGGCGTCCACTGAGCACCGCAGCCGCGAGCCCCGGAACAGACCGACAACGGGCCGCGAGCCGCCCACAGGAAGCTGGACGTCCACCTGTGTGAGCCAGTTCTCATCATTCTCCTCATCTCCACCCAGAGCACACGCAGGCCTCACTTACGTATCGTACGTCAACAGGAATTATTATGAGATTTGGACGCGTCTCCGCTGCTGTGAATGATTGGACGCGGTTCGGTTCGTTTTCATGACACGTTTTCACCTTTTGGGTCTCCGGCAGAATCACCGCAGCCTCAGAGAGCGCGATCGGCCCGCTTTGTTGTCAAGGAAACCAGCCAAGCAAGGACGGATCACATCAAAGGTGTTGTTCCTCGCAGCGTTTCGACAATTTTATGAAAACGTTACTGCGAGAGATCACACCACGCTTCCAGAGCCGTTCGTTACTGTATGTTTGCTTTGCTTCTTCATACTCGCTCACTTCTATATAAAACCTGTATATAAAACCTAAAGCCCTGTGATAATCTCCTCTTGTCTGTGGTTTGACTTTCATTAAGCATCAAAGGCAGCAATTCACAGTAAACACGAATTTCAGTTCAATCAAGGTGTTTTAAGACAGTCGGGCGCTCCTTTCATATCGCCATCACTGTCTGCACCAAAGAGAATGTCCTAACAGGCGGATCAGAGCGAAGCCGGGGTCCCCCAGAGACCGTGGAGAGAGCCAAACCATGTTTACATACTGTAGATGTTAATTCACTTGGGCCACGGAACATAAATCAGGGTCTTGGGGTCGACACAGACGCGGTTCTGACTCCAATTACAAATGTTTATCCATTAAAGATGCAGCGAGCGTGCGGCTAATAAACAGTATGTTCTTTTAGGTTTTTAACTAATGTTAACAAAGGTGACTGAACTAAATACTCTGTGGCAAATGAGCCTTGTGGAGAGTTTCGCCACCACAGCGACACAGACACTAATGCAAATACTTTACTCTGTGCTGCTTCCTGCATCATCGCAGCTTGTGTTTAATGTTCTCATGGCAGAGATTGAGACAGAGGCACAACATCCTCAGGAACATAACAGTAAAGAGTCTGTGTGTTTTATGGCAGAATTCCGTCAGGGCCCCGAGCTCCTTTGACAGAGTAATAGTTGTGTTGCAAAACCTTGTACAATTTAAAATATAGATTATAACCACAACATGTTTTGTTGTGGCTGTAATCACGGCTGCCTTCACACTGAGGCAGCAGTGAATGAACTCCTGTGATCCCGGCAGGATCCAGCGGTCGGCAGTGGCTCATGGAACAGTTTCCTTTAATGCATTTCATTAACACCTCGTCTGCAGCCAGCTCCAGCTGACTGGGAGACACACAACCTGTGAGGCGCACACGCGCTTGTCTCGGCCTCTTAAACAATAACGACTTATACCCGACAAACAGAAATAAGCACGAGGAGAATCACTTGGTCAGTTCTGCAGGAGCTGTTGTGTGTCTCTTAGCATGCAAGTTTATCATCAATTACTGGTCTCCAAAAAAACAGGGGGGGGGGCTTCTCCTTGTCCCCATGGCAACTACTCTCCTCCTCTCCTTTGCCGCACAATCAATCAGACAACGACTGTGTAGCTGTCCGGCTAAAGGGGAGAGCTACATGGACACACATCAGATTCAGATGTGACAGCATACGTTCAGTCATTTTCACCCACAATGTACATCTCTCCTGTATTACTGTATTACTATATTTCAGGCCACCAGTTAACTGGTGTAATGATCCCATAGAATGTGATATTTTATTATATATGAAGCTCAAGTACTTAAGACACTGCCGGTTTAAAAGCTGGCCTTTGTGGAGGTTTATCCCCCACCAGCTCCACAGTAAACTAGTTTCACACGACAATGAAGTAACTGCTTCCAACAACACATTTAACCCACAGTCTTTTCCCTGTGCTCCTCCTTTTACCTGCGGCTCCGTGGGTTTTCACCCTCGTCCCGCTTCCCACCAAGCCACAGTCTTTCTTTATGTTGCAGTCAGCCCGTTTCCCGCCTGAAGCAGACACAGAGAAATTGGAGAAGATTTCTTGTCTGACACCCAGCTTATCTCACAGATACAAACACCATGGAGGGGCTCAGAGGAGGAGGTGGGGGGGAGGAGGGCGAGTGGACGGAGGAGAGAGAGAGAGAGGTACAGTACAGGGGACAGGAACAAATCACAACATAGAGTGTGTGTGTGTGTGTGTGTGTGTGTGTGTGTGTGTGTGTGTGTGTGTGTGTGTGTGTGTGTGTGTGTAGCGGTACAGTACAGGGGACAGGAGGAACAAATCACAACATAGAGAGAGACGAGGTGAAGGTTCAGACAAGACCTGAAGCTGCAGCTGGTGATGAACATGAAGAGACACCAGAACCTCAGGAAGCTGCCATTTCATCACTCACCACTGTTACAGTATGTCATAAACAAAATGATGGAGGAGGAGGAGGGGACGGACCAGTGAAAGAGGAAGATGGAGGGAGCAAAGACTGGCCTGGCAGACAAGTGCTAACAGTAGATTAGTCATGCTAAAGGTGCTGTGGGCTACTGTGTGTGTGTGTGTGTGTGTGTGTGTGTGTGTGTGTGTGTGTGTGTGTGTGTGTGTGTGTGTGTGTGTGTGTGTGTGTGTGTGTGTGAGAACTCATGGGTGAGGGCGTATGTGCGCAGGCTGACAGGCTGAGGAATCTGCCCCTTAATCACTGTACAGTCTAATTAAATCTGCGCGTGCCGCTGCCCTGCAGATCTCTGAAGCTCCGCAACCGACAACAAAAAGCACAAGCAAAGTTCAAAGTCGCGTCCTCACCACAGGACAGATGCAGCCGATGATGAGAAAGGGAACTCGGCTCCAGAAAATGCTCAGAAAGAACCTTTCATGCTTCTTTTCCCTTTTCGCACGGACACGGTGGTGACAAATATACTTACTGGACATTTGTTCTGTCAAGGTGAAACCTGAGGAGTTAAAGTGTTGCATGTGTGCATCACGCCTTCATGATCAGTGATGTCATTCTGCCAGTAACTGAGACCTGGAGCTGAGAAGTGAGCTGCGGTGAGGATCAGCCTGAGTAAAGTGGAGGAGCTGCTGCTCAGGAGAGAGAGAGAGAGAGAGAGAGAGAGAGAGAGAGAGAGAGAGAGAGAGAGAGAGAGAGAGAGAGAGTAGTAAGTCTGTGCAGCCACAGGCTCTTCTGTGTGTGTGTGTGTGTGTGTGTGTGTGTGTGTGTGTGTGTGTGTGTGTGTGTGTGTGTGTGTGTGTGTGTGTGTGTGTTAAGCTCTCACACTTACATAAGCTGTTTGGGGAGAGAGCTAAACTCCGCACACATCAAAATATATGCTTTCCAGTCGCTTAAAATAACAGATTGTGACCTCAGTTACACACAGTCAGTCTGCAGTAATTCCCCCCTTCGCGAGTCCCGCACTTCCCCGCTTTTTATTTTTAAACGCGTGCGTGACTTTTTGATGTTGCCGCATAATCCTCTTTGCGTCTCCTCGTTCCTCTCCCGCTCCCGCCGAGTCGCCTCCCTCGACGTGTGCGTCAAAGATGGCGCCTGGCGGTGTGACGCACCGCTCGGCCGCGGAGCCGTCGCTTCCTCTGTGTTACTGGTCATTTATTCTTTGAAACAGATGATGCTTACAGAAGCATTAGGGGAGGTGTGAAACAACACAGGACTCAATGTTAAACTCAATGGATTCAAGCCAGTGACTGATGACAACATATACTATAATACTGGAGATTCAAGACATGAGTGTTTGTTGCATCAGGACTCACTGAGCCGACGCTCCTTTGTTTTGAACACGCAGGTGAACTGAGGCTGGAACTCTTAATGGAGGGGCTGAATTAGGCTTCTGGGAAGCTGCCCCCAGGGGCCGGACCCTCATCTCATCAGGCCTAATGACGGCGACTCAGCGTGGACCCGGTTCAAAAGCTCCATCACGGCAGCAGCTGGACCTCCCTGTGGCCAGAAGGTGGTCCGTTCTGCAGCCAAAGTGGTGCCGGAGAGCTTCCAGACCGGCAGCCAATCAGCAGGGAGGAGGACGGGACGGCTCCTGCACCAAGCTGTCAGCGCGCCGCTCTGTGAGCCCATAATTAGCGCTGTCGTTGCTTCACATGACTCTGGAAATGTAATGGCGTTCATTTGCGGCGCGAACGGCAAATTGCGATGAAAAATAATCGGGGCAAAATAGGATCAACGTGCTGAAAAAATGGGCAGAAATGTGTATGACTGTCTTTAAGTCAGCCAGCAGCCATCTGGCTACACACACACACACACACACACACACACACACACACACACACACACACACACACACACACACACACACACACACACACACACAGTCACCCAGTGAGAGAGACGACATCACGCTCCCACAGACGGGGAGATGATAAAGGCCCGGTCACTTATTTAAGGCTGAAGAATAAAGTCATTTATCAAGTGTCAGGTTCTGTCTTTCTTCCGGGCTTTTTTTTTTAAAGCCGTCCGTGCTCCTTGAACAGCTCTCGGCGGCTTTAAATCCACTACAGACGCCGAGTCTATCAAGGACAATGCAGGAGCACAATTGAATTACCCCTTTGCCCAGTGTCCCTGGCGATATCTGGACTGCTGTTTTCCTGCAGGGTTCAAGAGATTTTACAGATAATTTATTGAGCCCCAGCACAATGTGCGGCGCTGAGGACCCGACAAAGGAAAACAGTTCAAGCTGTTCATGTGTCACAAGCGAATAAAAGGATGAAGCACTGAAAGCTGCTGCCCAACAAGTGAAACTGAGCTACTGTAACTGGTCATGTGAACACCAACACTGTACGTTCTGTTGAATAATGACGTGGCCTCTGAGACGTTTCACTTTATATGAAGTGATTTAGCATATTTTCACATTGACATCTTAGAGGCTCTATGATCCAGAGCTCTTCGTACAGTAGGAGCTTCTTCTATCAAATTAGACAAACTGTGAAATAGTAAATCTTGAAAAAACAGCTCAACACGCAACAGCTGCGAACTTGTGATTCGTGTCACCGCTGACCTACTTTGTGTTGTACTTTATTGGAGTTTACAGGTTTACAAAGCGAAGCCGCTCCTGCCTCCCTCATATGTTATGCAGCCAGAGCGTCTCCAATATGCACACACAAGGCGATTTACAGGGGCTTCGTATGCTGAGCGTCGCCTTCTCAGCGTGTTTTCTGTATCTTCTCACTGTATGTGATGCAATTGCCTTGATAATCTCCATCGTACAGTAGTTAGAGGCCGAGCCCAGTCACCACGTTTTAAGATCTACCTGAAACGCGTGCAGATGACAGACGTGCACTTCCTACGCAGCCCATGGCGCGCAGCACCCACACAGTGCGTTTCCTATGGTGGCTGATGAAATCATCTTAAACGGTGACGGCGCAGGAGCGCCGCAGCTTCGCTGTCTGCGCCGCTCCACAAAGGCACATTTAGGGAGATAACCGCGCCTCCGGCCCTGAGCTGCTCTATCTGACTGACCCTGAACCGGAGCAAACGTAATCCAAAGGTGGAGGATGAACGCGGTGAGAAACGGTGTAATTAGTGTGGGGAAACGCTGCCCGTGGCTGAGGATTCACTGGGCTCCAACTCCACTGTGATAGAACCACGGAAGATCAAGTAAAGGAGCAGCGTTTGGGTAGTGGGGAAAAGAGGCTTACATGTGGTGGGAAAGGAGGCATGGAAGGAAGGATGGAAGAAAAGAAGAGAAAAAGGAAGGAAGGAAAAGGAAGGAAGGAAGGAAGGAAGGAAGGTAGAGAGAGGAAGGAAGGAAGGAAGGAAGGTAGAGAGAGGAAGGAAGGAAGGAAGGTAGAGAGCGGAAGGAAGGAAGGAAGGAAGGAAGGTAGAGAGAGGAAGGAAGGAAGGAAGGTAGAGAGAAAAAGGAAGGAAGGAAGGAAGGAAGGAAGGAAGGAAGGAAGGAAGGAAGGAAGGAAGGAAGGAAGGAAGGAAGGAGGAAGGAAGGAGGAAGGGAGGAAGGAAGGAAGGAAGGAAGGAAAGAAAGAAGAAAAGGAAGGAAGGAAGGAAAGAAGGAAGGAAGAAGGAGAGAGGAAGGAAGGAAGGAAGGAAGGTAGAGAGAGGAAGGAAGGAAGGAAGGTAGAGAGCGGAAGGAAGGAAGGAAGGAAGGTAGAGAGAGGAAGGAAGGAAGGAAGGAAGGAAGGAAGGTAGAGAGAGAAAAAGAAGGAAGGAAGGAAGGAAGGAAGGAAGGAAGGAAGGAAGGAAGGAAGGAAGGAAGGAAGGAAAGAAAGAAGAAAAGAGGAAGGAAGGAAAGAAGGAAGGAAGAAGGAGAGAGGAAGGAAGGAAGGAAGGAAGGAAAAGGCTGCAGGATTGTAGGGAGAGGAGGATTAACACCAGGACTGATATGCAGGAGGAGAGAGGACTCTCTGAAACGTGTGTGCTCATTTCTCTGCTGGCTCACACGCCCATGCGTCCCAATAACAGTCAGACGGTTCCACTGCGCCTCCCAACGCGTCATTTGGACGCATGAAATGACGCCACGCACCGCTTAATGAGTCCGTATCCTCGCGAGTGGCACAGACGTGGGTAGTTGGAGGCAAATGAAAGGTCTCTGCTGCGGTTTAACGTTGAACGAGGATGAATCACACACCTGCACGTGACGGGCCACCGAACTCTGCTGTATAGTTTCACTGGCAAGCGGCAAAAGCCCCCCAGCATCACGCACAAATCCCCAGTAAGCCGCAGCTCGCACTAACTCTGCCTTCGCTCACTCCGCAGCATTACTTGTTACTTCACAGGACAATGCAAACCGTCCCGTTCGGCGTCTGCGCGTTTGTTCCGGCGTCCACGTGCGCCAGCTTCCTGCCGCTGCCCGTCACGGCCTCGCGAGCAGCTCCGAAATGAGCCCCTCGCGCCGCATCCCCGCTCCGAGAACGCGCGCCTGCGCATCGCAGCCTGCTGGAGAGCGGCCTCGTTACAGTCGGCAGAGCTCCGATGAGCACGCGGACACAGAAAGGATCATAAATAATTGAGTGTCCATTCAGTCGGCACTTTGAAATTCCAGGAATCGGGCAGGTTATAAATGTCAGTAAACACTCCACGCTGAGGACGGGCCGTCTAATAAGGGCCTAATGTAATCAGCTGGAGGAGATGACACGGCACAACCTCTGGGGAACTCCATCCACCCGGGCGTGACGCGACACTGACGGTTCTACTTTCACGGTCACTAAACGCCGTCGTGGGTGTCGTGGGGCCGCGTGTCCCGCTGTTGTCTCGACCTTCTCTGATTCGCGCACGTCGCCTGGATGCTGGAGGCGAGCTCGGATCCGGTGCTGATATCGATCCCGCTGAGCCTCACGCTGAGCCTCGCGCCGCCTCGTAATTCATTACAGACTGGAGCTGTTTCATATTCCGCCCCACGTTCGGTTTTCGGACTCCGAGTGGAGCCTTGCGTAAGAAACACGGGGTTTTAATGAAGGGACGACTCAGTTAATGGGTCACTTCGGCAGAGTTTTTAAACGAGCTGATCTGTGGCCGTTTTGTTTGCAGCAGCAGCTCAGCTCGCTGTGTTTGAGCACAAACTGGAACAACAGGACCCCCCATAAAAACAGGCTTCACTGCCCTTTATTGCAGAGCGCTGGTCACACACTGCTGTCCCTTTACTGCCGCTCACGCTCCCTGTCTTCTTTGTCTGAGCGCTGCCACTATATTAGTTTCTCTGTCTGATGTGCCTTCAACCACAGTGTGTGTGTGTGTGTGTGTGTGTGTGTGTGTGTGTGTGTGTGTGTGTGTGTGTGTGTGTGTGTGTGCGTCTAACAAATTCTCATCTCTCTTGCTTCAGTTTTGCTGTTCCTTCTGGAGTTTGGTGAAAACTGTAAATACTGACTGGCCTTTTCCACACAATACTGAAATGTATTTCTCTTCTGAATGAAGAATGAATAAAGAAACTTAGCAGCTTAATAAAAGTAATCAAGAGCTGATAAAGTTGGTATATGGATTAATGAACACCTTCAGAAAAAATATGCAGCATCTAACAATAATTACAGTTTTTGATGACCATGATAATAAAAATAGTCCTTTTTATTTATAAGGAGCTACAGCCTTTAATTGATGTGAGGCCGGTTCAGGTTTTAACACAAACCACGTCCTCCAGCTGGTGACGAGAGTCCACTGCAGAAATCTCATAGCGGTCGCGCTGACGGATCTGAACTCGAGGCGCAGGAGTCCCGCTGGACAAACACATACACGGAGAACAAGCTGAGATCCACAGCGCTGTGCTGTATGCCAACACACCAGATGTGACACACACACACACACACACACACACACACACACACACACACACACACACACACACACACAGCTCTCCTCTCCTGACTCTTCCCCATCACTGTCTCCACCACTTTCTCCTTTTCAGGTCCCCTCCTCCTCCTCTTCTTCCTCCTCCTCCTCCTCCTCCTCCATAGTTTGGTGTCTGTCCTCGCTAGTAATTGACAGCTCCTGCCCTGAGATCCCTCTGTTAAAGTAGCAGGTCCTCTCAGGCGCATCCCGTCGGCTCGCTCCTGTGTTGTGTGTCTAAATTTGCGTTTCATACAATTACTGTGGATTTCCTGACACCCGAACAAGAAAGGCATCGCGCGGAGTCCCAGAGCGGCGCTAAATTGGCTCATTCTCAAAGCTCCTTTAAACAAGTTCCGCTGTGCTGTTTGAGTCCAGATTATTTGCACCATGTTTATTTTTTTCGATAAGAAAGGCCAGCGATGAACAGAAACGCTCCCATATATGAACACAGGCCCAGCAGATCTGATTCCTGATCCTCCTCTGGGTTTCCACTACACAGTCAGATAGTCTGGTTTAAATCATCCCGTATCTGTTTAGACAGTGATATGGAGATTACCCACATGCCACAAATTATAAATAAACACACTTCTGCCGGGGTCTAAATGCAGCCGAAGCAGGCCTGTAATTATCATAGAGGACACTGACGAGGTCACGTCCCAATTTTTTTGATCTCTGTTTATTTATGTCACACAAAAGACACAATGAATCATCCTGATATAATACAGTAATATAATAATAAATGCACGAGTGTTTTGAACCTGCACACTGGGTCACAGGGTGAATTAGAGGTCCATGAAACGATGCAAACGCGCCTGAGCTTCACACTTTATCTGCACCCGGGGCATCGGCGTCACTGTGTGGAAGCATCCTCTGCGTTCCCTCTGTGCTGTTCGTAACCCTGGGCACGGCCGACCTCCCAGCTGACCTCTGTAATCGCCTGTCACGCATATAGTTGTTATGTGATATACTGCGCCGCAAGCTGTTGTGCAAGCCGCAATGTTTGTCCAGCTTGTTGTGCAGGGGACATTTTGCATGACGCCTATTCATAGCCGGCCTCACACCCAACGCAAGTATTAAAAAAGCCTGTTTCAATTCAAACGTGCCCTGGTTTTTATGTCCAATTTAGTCACCAGTGCTGCTATTTGCACACGTTTGTATTTCAGATTAGTCCATTTTAAAGCAAGTGGCCTCTTGACCAGGCATAATAAAGCCATAGCAGCAGCACCGAGGCCACAGACACACAGATTTATTACTGTATCCAGCCATAAAGTGGAAATATGAAGACTCAATTTATGCGACAATCAATATCGGCCCTATCTCCATTATGAGGAGTCAGTTAACGTGCGAACCTACTTTCACTTTTTAAAAACGTAGTTAATATTTAACAGTCGGACACGAATGGACACGAACGTCAGTGAACTCGTTTAGATCGTAAACAAAGGCTCTGCTCGTCCGCCCACGTGTTTGCTGATTGGTTGATTGGCTGCTTGAACTGCAAAACTTCATTGTCCTAAAATCGTGGTTTTGTGAGAAAAACACCTGACACGTCACGCGACGCGGTCTATTTCAAGGCCGCACGTGTCCGTAAACATTTCAAGGCTCCCGTTTCCGTGGCTTCCTCGTCCGGGGCCATAAAAGGCCGACGGTCCACGGCGGACCTTGAGACCTCGAGGCGACGCGCTGTCGTCGGTCTGTGGCGGAAGTGCGGTGGGGAGCTGCGCGGCGGGAGTCGCGTGACGATGCGCAGCGGAGGTGCGAAGATACGTGGAAGTTGGATTCAGACCAAGCAACTTTGATCGGGCAGGTTTGACTGACTTCCAGCTCCGGTTTGACTGAGGCGCTTTTCACACTGTTGATGAGTCCATGTGGCGCTCAGACACCGGCTGATCTCCCTCTCTCTCCCCCCCTCTCTCCCTCTCTCTCTCTCTCTGCTCAGTCGTTATATCCTCGCCCAACAGCTCGAGTATCACTTACCGGGTCCCGACCAATCCCAGCGCGCTGTCAGAGCCGGAGAGGAGACAGCAGCGGAGAGCGGACCGGGGAGAGGAGCACACGGTGGGGGGAGAAAGCAGGAGGAGCACGCGCCCAGCCTTCTCTCCATCCATCCATCCATCCATCCTTCCTTCCACCCATCCGTCCGTCGTCCGTCCTCCTCCACGCGGACAGACGCGCACACGCGCGCAGACAGGCAGCTCCGTCTCCCTCCCTCCTCTCGTCCCACTGACTGCAGCTGTTCGGCGCGAGGCAGGATGCGCGATGGGACAAGCGTGCGGACACGCGCTCCTCTGCCGTAGCCAGCCGCCGTCCTCCGAGATGTAAGTGCGTCGCTCGTGACTTCGCTCTTTGCGCCGCGATTCCACTCCACGAAGCGCTCCAAGTGACAGCGCGCCGTGGCGCCGAGCCCACGGCCGCGCGGGCGCTGTAGTAGTGAGCGTGAGCGACTGCTGCGCGTCACGGTCCCCCACTGACAGACCCCACGTGAGCTGTCAGTGGGAGCCGCCGGACACGCACCTCCAGTGTAATGTTCCCACGACCTGCGTGACCTTAACTCGCCTTTGGCTCGTGCAGGCTTTATTTACTGCGATAATCACCTAAACGATGTCTCCTGGCGTAAAATTATTATTTGAACGGCTGACTTTGAGCTACTGGTTGGTCTGAGCCAGCAACTCAATAAACTTTAACCAATATTGGTAATAAAGGCTAACTAATCATTAACTAATGGCACACAGTCGACTGTATATCAGGTTTCAGTCGGCGGTTGGAATACATTTTGGGTGCAAGAAAAATCTCTTTGACCCAGAAAATGGCTGCACGGCAACTTTTCAGCAACTTATTGAGCATTTACCAATTAATAGTAGAATTTGTGATTTTTCACAACCTGGCAACCAAAGGGCAACACTTTCCTGCGTCACCAGATTTGATGGCGTTGGTGATTTTAGACTCATGGGCACTTTTCTCTCTCTCTCGGAGCTGCACTGAACGTTTCCCACCGAAAACAGCGTCGAAGTTCACCCGTGACCCGGGGCCCGTCCGCGGCCGTGCAAAGCTGACATTTTGGAGATAATGCTTTCAGACCACTGTAAATACCGTCCCCGGATCAGAGCACAGTGTGGCTGCAGCCCAGTGTTGCGTAACAGAATCTCACAGCGTGTAGCGTTGGTTCCGATGGGTCGAGCCTCTCGCGTCGCACCTGTTTGTCAGTGGGGCCGTGTAAACGCGCTGCGGAACCGCGAGCCAGCGACGGGAACGGCAACACGTGGCGGAGCCAACAAACAGCGCGCACGCACCGCGCTGTTGAGCTTCCCTCAGGACACGTCCTGACGCCAACACTCCACTTATTTAATACTGTTAGTGCCCGCTCCTCCCTCAGAGCCGAAGAGCATCATTTGTGGATAATAACATTGTGTTGCCATTACGCCGTGATTGCACCAAATATTAGAGGTCCTCCTCATATCAAGTTCCAGGCGCATCTATGTCTCAAAGTTGTAAAACCTGAGGCGTTTCATTGTCTTTGTGTCCTTCATTATTGGCTGTGATTCAATAAGTCACTGAGCGTAATGGCTTTGACTGTATTTACCTCCACACATTGTTGTTGGACGGAATATTGAGACCCTTGGAGGATGAATGAATGCGATCTCTGACATGCAGTTAGTTTCAGTGGCTGCTCCTAAACCTGGGGCCCGTTTGACTTGGAGACTCTGCATCAGTAATCAGCGAAGGTCATGGATCGCGACGCTGCCACAAAGCACTCGAGAGCCGGTGTCAAGCCTGCGCCCCCTTAAGAGGGAGCATTATGCTAAAATGAAACCATTCAGGCTGAAAACCTCCGAGAGGAACGCTCGCGCCCGTGTTTTCATCAACCTGATTGTTTCCTAGAGTCCTCCAGCTCCCGGATTGTTGCTTTGTTGTTCATCATTTGAAATCCCCGCAGTTCCAGGAGTCATGTGCATTTACATATTCCGATGCCGCCGTGATGCTGTGACTTCAGGAGGACGCTTTCTAATCAGTGCACTTTGTTTATCGCCGCGCATCACATTCGCAGCCAACAGGAATCAGCCTTGTTATCTGCGTATGTGGTTGTGCATGGGAATGATTTTTAGCCAGAATAATATTGCAATTTACTGGATTGACGCCAGGAAGTCAGGTCCCCCGGCCTCCTGCTGAACACACACACACACACACACACACACACACACACACACACACACACACACACACACACACACACACACACACACACACACACACACACACACACAGCAGCAGAGATGAAACCTGACTCCTGATGAGTGAGGATATATGCAGTGTGTGTGCGCGTGTGTGTGTGTGTGTGCGTGCGTGTGGCACAGCAATGATGCTGACATTGCACTGTGTTATCATCAGTAATGGGCTCATCAATACTAAAATATTCAGAGAGAGAGAGAGAGAGGAGGGAGATGAAGGGAAAGCAGAGCGAAGCCGTTGTGTGTTGTGTCTGCACGGCTTCGCGCGTGTCTATGTGCTGTTTAAAGGACGCGTGAGGCATCTGTTCAGCAAAGCATCTGCGTTGAAACCTCTCAATTAAAGGACCTGTAACAGATTTTGGAGGTTCAGCTGATGTAGAACACGCCGTTTGCATTAAAATGATCTTTAACTAGTTTATATTCAGGTGAAGACCCACAGAGAGCAAGTAGAAAACGTGTGTCCCTAGCAGGAAACCTTGTCCTCTGGCTGAGCAGTGAATTAAGTATGTAATTATTTCTTAAATGTAGGCTGAACGAGCGCTCCCATTAATTGCCGCCATGATTATTACAGCAAGAGATGCCTGGATGCTGGGACACACTCACGGATGAATAATCAGCCCAAAACATTAGTGGCTGTGTGTAAAAGTCCAGTGAGAGACTCTGTTAAAGACTTCAGACTGAAACTTAGCTCCCAGTTTATTAGTGTCAGCACATGAAATCAACCACTCTGGATCCGGCTCGTGATTCAATTTGTGCATACGACTATAACTTATTTTCTATTGTGCTTCTATGACCGACTCTGATGTTTCCACTGGGCTCCACCCAATAATAGACTCACTCCAGAGCTTTCACGCACTTTATTAGGAGGAGGTATTTTTAAAGTGGAGCCAAGCATTAGAGTCAGAATCACAGTTGGACGCGCTGCAGGGCCGGGACCGCGGCTGCGGCAGGTGTCGGGCGGAGGCCGGGGGAAGGTTTGGATTAAGAGCGAGCGCGGTGTAATGGCTGCGGTGTGATTGTGCGTGACTCGAGGCGTCATGGTGAAATGAGCCTGACAGCTCCCACGGTTCCCAGCTTTGGCTCCGGCAGCTCCTGTCAGCTCTCTTATCTCTGTGGATTGTTGCCACAGACAGGTGTTTCAGTGTGTGTGTGTGTGTGTGTGTGTGTGTGTGTGTGTGTGTGTGTGTGTGTGTGTGTGTGTGTGTGTGTGTGTGTGTGTGTTACCACTCTTTTAATGGACGGACACAACTGCGTCTCTGCTGGTGTTTTGTCAGTGGCTCCAAGCTGTGTGTGTGTGTGTGTGTGTGTGTGGGCGTGTGTGTGTGTGTGTGTGTGTGTGTGTGTTTTTGTGTCCTCCTTTGGCGTAAACACCCTTTAATATGCGCCATAACCCGCAGCACATTAGGTTTTACATCTGATCTTTGGACTCCTGATCATTTGAAGACTGGACCACGAATAGACGCACAAATGTGCTGCCGCCGTCGCCTGCGCTCGTGGGGCTCAAAGCTGTGCTTTCGCTGCTGATATTGGCCATTTTCTTCCCGCTGCAGCTCCTTTAGCAGGTTGTTGCTGCTGTGGTTCTGTCCTCTGCTGCTGCTATGGATTCAATTGTTTGTTGGCCGTAATTACGTGCGTGTTCCTCCAGCAGTTATTAGCGCGGCCGTTGTTATTGGTTATTGTGTCTGCGCCGGTGCAGCACAATGTGTTGCCGTCCCCTCGCTGCGGCTGCAGGGCTGTTTCCCATTGATCTGCTCTATTGATCGACTCTCACAGAGATAAAACCAGCGTCGCATTGGGGACGTTCGGGGGGTTTCGTGAAGCTCGTAGTGCCGAATGCAGCGATCAGACACACACACGCACACACACACGCACGCACACGCGTCCTGGAATTGTTTTCACCGAGGGCTGATTGTGTTTGTGTCTGCGGGCTCTGTTTTGACACAAACCACGTTTGCTCTCAGCGGCAGTCGGCAAATTGAAACGCGGAGATGATTGTTCTGATTGTGTTGCAGACAGTTTGTGTACCTTAGTTCACGCGCGACGGTCTCTCCCCGTGACCGACCGGCGGAAAAAGGGCGACAGGTGCGACGGGGGCGCGAGGAGGAGGAGTGTGACACCATTAGTTGCCAGGAGGAGCCTGGCAACTAATGGTGTCACAGGTCACTGTCCCTGGAATGATTGTTTTCTACCATATTGGTCCTTTAGTCTTTATTCCTGAGCACGTGGCTCCACAGTCGGTCCGATTCCATGGGTCCCCTCTCAGGAGCAGAGGAGAACATATAGCAGACATAAATAAAATGAAACTACTCATATAATAAAAGGAAGAAACTGTACACATAGAGCCTATAATCATAAATAATGCAGTAAAAGAGCTGATGTTTAGCTTATATCACCTGAGACAGAAGCTTTCATTAATTTAGTTTGACTAAGAAGGCTCAGTGATTAATATGAACCATCTTTTACTATTAGCTGACCAAAGGATTGGTTGACTAATCAACACAATAGGATTTTATTCTCATTTTATTAAAATAAAAGCTGCAGACTTCGTGTACTAGGATCCAGGTACACTGTGTACTGTACTGTATTTCTCCCGTTTTCTTAGCTAAACATAAATATTGTCTTGTCATTTCTCCAGCGTTTACCCGGTCCGGTCCCCCGCTCTCAGAGTCCAGCTGCTTTTCATTCTCACTATTTAATTCAGACTCCTTTTCGACTGGGCCAGCAGGTGATTGCTCTCCACTATAGCTGGAATAGAAAAGCAGCAGGGCGGCCGTGCTCCCCGCTGCTTGTCTCACTGCCCCATCTAGATACAGGGAGTGCATTAGAGACACGGCCTCAACAAAAAGCTTTATGCAATTATTTCTGCAGTTTCTACGATTTACTGTGTTTACACGAGGCGCTAACGTCGCCTAGTCCTAATATTAGACAGTGTGCTGTCAGACAGCACTGCACGAGGACGGTGAAGCTCCGATCCAAAAATGAAGGCTATTAAAACAGAACCAAGAGGCTCTGAGCTAATGAAAGAATGCATTTTAGCTTCACAGTTTTAGAAAAAGAGACAGGAAAATACGATTGGTTTTAAATCTCCAGTTGCTGTAAAACACAAATCTAGAGAGTTTATAGAGGACACACACACACACACACACACACACACACACACACACACACACACACACACACACACACACACACACACACACACACACACACACACACACACACACATCCTTCAGTTCAGATGCAGCTACTGCTGCATAGTCACGGTGACACAATGATCTGCCAGTAATTGTGTCCAGCTGTTTTTGTGCATGGAGCTTCTCCAAACGTGGCCTCTGTGCTTCATCCCTATCCTCCAGGTGAGGTGACGAGCTGCAGACCAGGACCCACAGGTCTGGGATCCTAACGTCTGCACACGGCTCAGTCAGGAACTCCTCTCTCCTAAAACGGCCGCTCTAAAAACAGGGCTGGAGGTTACGCAAACGCTTAGCAAAATATGTACACAATGCTGTCACACAGTGCGCTCTCCTCTCCCCAACACAGACACACACACACACACAGATGGACAGAAATGTTAAGTGCTTGAACTGGAGGCTCTGAGAAGGCGCCGCAGACTGGTGTAAATCCAGAGACAGTTATTGATGCGGCAGCGGAGAGAGAGAGAAGACACCACCGCATAAATCCACATGAACACATGAATCCACACATGTGATCAATTCACTGATTTATTGGCCAGTCATGTAGTCACTTTCCTCGTTTTCAGAGACGATTGTGCGTCCAAATGAGCGCGAGCTCTAATGACGAAGTTGAGACTCACAGCATCGAGGCGCGGCCGCGTAGCTGGTGCTGCCTCCGCGCGTTATCATTTAGCGCTAGAAGAGTTCCGGAGATGGGAAATTGTCGGTGGGGGGGGGGGGGCTCCTCGCTGTAATTAGCATATCATAGAGCTGCTGCTTTAACAGCCAATCAGAGGAGGACGTACGGTCTGCATGCTAATGATCTGCAGCCCGTCCTGTCCAACGGTCTCTGTGCGACTTTCAAACAATTACATGTGTGTGTGTGTGTGTGTGTGTGTGTGTGTGTGTGTGTGTGTGTGTGTGTGTGTGTGTGTGTGTGTGTGTGTGTGTGTGTGTCTGTGTGTGTGTGGCTGCCTGGCAAATTCCTTTTCACGCCGCTTACATCTGTCAGCGTGTCTCTCTTCATTCCCTCCCCTGTGTCATCAATGACCCCGGCTGGTCGCATTTCACACTTTCCCATCATGCCTTGCCTGCACACACTCGCACATGTACACACTCATAATTGCCCAGAGGTGCTCCTTCGTCCGTCGCTCCTGTTCTGTCTGTTTTTTTTCCACCTGCCCTGTAAGTCAAGTAGAACAAAGTGAGCATTTCCTGCAGGGAGCGTGGCGTTGAAACTGGGCGTCCATCTGCCTCGACGGCGGGGCACAAGAGCCAACGCGCAAACAAACAACAGGCGACACGAGCTCAGAACAAGGAAAACAACGGGAGGAAGTTCGCAGCGGCGCACGGAGGCAGGCGTTTCCAGATGTGCATTTCTAGCTTTGTTTTGATCCTGGGCGTGTGTGGAGGTTTCGCTCCGGGTTCGTCCTCCTTCTTATCTTCAAAGTCAACACGGTGCGAGTTTGTGTGTAGTTCATCACACTAACCTGCGAGGGGGGAGAGTTTAAGTCTTTGATGGACCTTTTTAAAGTCTACTTTGAGAAGCTTCCTCTGCTGGAGTGGATTGAAGAGAGGCCACGCTTGCTTTCATCTCCTGTGTCATCTCCTTTTTTTTCATATCTCCACCATAATCAGATTTTTGCCTCCCTCACGTCTCGTCCCCGTCTTCTCCGCTGACCGTTCCTTTCATCCTGGCCTTTTTCGTGCGTCGCGGCGTGATCGCGTGGAGGCGGAGCTCGCGCGGCGCCACTTTGATGTCGCCAACAAGTTGAAGTCAGTAATGAGGAGGTGGATTTAGTAGTGATTGGAGCCGGCCTCCTTTGAAACGCAGCTCTGCTGTGTTGATACTGGAGCCCTTCGGCCGCGTTGACGCTCCATTTTCCACCAGCCGCTGCTTCTGAATCGTAATTGATGCTTTTTATGAACGAAACTTGATTCAACACTACCATTGGGTTGAGAATCGAACAAATGACTTGAATTTCACATATATATGTTTTGGACACCGTCTGAAACGTCTAAATGTCTGTGCTGCTTCGTGGATTCCTCCTTGTCAGATTTTACAGGCTTCATTGTTTCCCTGTAGCTCGTTTTCTTGAATGCGTAGCCGTGCGAGGACGGAGGGGGACAGTCGGACAGACATGTGGAACAATGAGCAACAGGCTCAGATGTGTGTTTAATCATTGCTCCTTGTTCTCATTACTGTTGTTCCTGCACATTCTTCTCCTCCTCCCTCATCGTTCCTCTTTCCCTCTCTCCCCTTTTATTGCGTTTTCATGTTGTTTTGAGGCAGGATCCATCAGATTAGATGCAGATGATCAAAACTCCACATCTGCGTTTCTCCTGTTTCTCCCTTTGTCTTCGTCTCTCTTTTATCTCCCGCTTGCTTTGTCTTCACAGTCTCTCCTTTCACCTCCTCTGTCCTTTTGTTCTTAATTTCTATGCTTGTTAACAGCATGTTACGCCTCTTCTTTTAGTCACAACTTTGCTTTATCAGCCAATTTCTTAGTTTTGTACTTGCGGGGGATAAAAATAATAATCCTGTCCTTTCAAATTACTTATTTTTTAGCTCTGAAAGGACACAGTTTTCAGCAGGACATACATTATATATTGAAAAAGTAATAGTTGCAGAAATGAAGCACAGATACAGTACAGATTACTGTCTGATACACGTCTGCTTCTTTTCAAAATAAAACCTTCAGCTTGACTAATAATACAAAGTGCTTTTATTGTGAATGAAAACCCTGTTACCCCTTTGTTCACACATCTGCACACACACACACACACACACACACACACACACACACACACACACACACACACACACACACACACACACACACACACACACACAGGAATACACTTCCTCACATGCCTTTTTCTGCTGGTCTGCCCATTGTGATACATAATACATTACAGCAGAGACCAAGTGGGCTCACCTCGCTCCATCTCTCTCTGTATATTCTCTCTCCTCCTTCTACTTCCCTCACCTTCTCCCACTCCCAGCAGTGATGTTATCCTCACCCCCTGCCTCTCGCCGCTTTCACCCTCTCCATTTTGTTACGTGTTGCCGTATTGTCGGGCCCCGGCTGTAATTTATTCATAGAGGCACAGTGGCAGGCTTCTCCCAAAAATGGAAGGACAGATGGTGGACAACAGCGAGCTAATGTGAGACGTGGGAGATGTGACGGATAACGGGCGGTTATGATTTGATATCCAGACGTCTGGAGCCGCGCGCAACGATAAATCACACGTATTCATGAACGCTGCTCCCCCCGTGTCCCAAATCACAGAGGAAGTGTTTACAAAACAGATTTCCTTCAAACCTCAGCAGTTCAAAAGGAAGTCAAGTGAATCTTTTTGTCTCAATCACAGGATCTCATCACTGCACCGTCGGACTATTTATAGTATGTGGAGAATACAGATTACTGGCTCCAAAGTTGGGCCTGTCTGCGGCGCGGCGTCCTCCGTTTTGCCTTGTGCTGAGACAACATGTGGTAACAAATAACCTGGCGAGCGAGAACCCACAGTGTGAGAGGATAAAAGCACAAAAGGAAGAGTACGAGGAAGCCGCCTCTGTGGGTGAGCGCGGGAGGAACCCATCACTGACAAAGCAGCGCCAACGAGCGAGCGGAGCAATTTAGGGGAATTTGGCCCTGGAAAAAAAGCAGCCGGGAAGGAAAACACGCGAACGCGAGCTGAACATTTCTCCGCAGATTCGCCCGGGCCCGTAAATCTGTTTGTAGATGACCGAGCGCGAGCGGAAAACACGGCAGATGTTTGATGACGGATGAGCTGAAGACTCTGTCAACAGCAGAAAAGGCCGACGTGCGCAATAAAAAAGGGACAAAATCCCACCCGTGGAAAGCGAATAAATCCTGTTTTAGGGGGGGTTTCTCCTTTATGCTGTAATCAGCCAAACAGATGCGGATCAGAAACTGATAATATCATCTGTGATACATTTCTAAATGTCTTTTTGTCTGTGGCGTCGCCTCATAACAGACGGATGCTCTGTTTACAAACCTACAAACATAACTCTGTGTATTTATGTACAAAACCATCTTGTGTAAACGTGGACAGACTTCCAGCTCAAGGACTCGTATGCGGAGCTTTACGCTGTTTTTATTGAACTGTGCCGTTTATTCTCTGTTCTCTCTTGTGTGTGGAGTCAACTACAGTATGTAAACCATGTAATCACTGGCTGGACGGAGTTTACAGCCATCGTTTTCCTTCTTTTCAGCGCTTCCGTGTTGCCTCGTTAAGCCCATACTGCATCATGTACTTATACTACAGTAGTAAACAAAACACATGCGTATTATCCACTTACAGTACTTGTATTTGTTTGTACTGAGTCTGAGACAAACTGATGCTCATTGGTTGCAATGATGCAGAGGGTACGATGTGGAGAGAGGTGGTGCTGATGCTGGATGACTTTTGCAGGATTTTGTCCCACAACCACCCATTTGTTGCCAAATGGTTTCCCGTCTACGTGTGTGGGCGGTGGTTGGGTTTGATCGAGCCAGCTGCTAAGTGTGGAGTGCATGCGCTTCCCAACAGGGTGAAGGCTGAGAACTGGAAGGGGAACGCGGTGCAGGAATTGTTGTGACTGAGGTTGGAGGGATGCGTCTCTGCAGCAGGTAGTGGGAGACTTGTGAAGGTAGAGTGTGAAACACCTGCTGTGCGATGAGGGGAGTCTTGGAAATCCCGGTGCAGACGTCTCAGAGTGAGCAGAAGATTTGTGTGTCAGTAGCACGGCGACCCCGAGCATACGAACTATGAGTCAGCCCCGAAAGTGTCCAGATGTGCAAAGCTATTGGAGCTCTATGCACAGAGTCAACCAACCTGAAGGACAGAGGCTGCTTTAGTTTTGAATTCAGATTATCTACCATTCATTCATTTAAACATAGTTTAATGTTGTAAAAACAACAAACACCTTCTAACTTTTCCGACTTATGATTATTAAAACGTGAATGAATCCGCTGGTTGCTGATATTCCGTTATGAATAGTATGATGTTGTAAATATTGTATGAAATGAGGGAAACCAGCCAATTTTAAATTAACGACCAATTTTTGGAAGATCCTGTCATCCCTGATTTATGAGGCTCTCTCTTTCATTCTCCGTCGATCTCCCTCCCTCCTGCATCTATCAATAATGAATGGCTCTGACTGTGTAAAATGCCAATCCCTAGAATTTGAGTAAACTGTCCCTTTTAGACAGCTAATGTTGACAAATGACCGGGAGCACACGGTGTTTGAGCACACTATTAACCTCTGAAATGTCAATGCATTTGTGCGTGTGGGTGCCAGAGCCAGAGTGTGTGTGTGTGTGTGTGTGTGTGTGTGTGTGTGTGTGTGTGTGTGTGTGTGTGTGTGTGTGTGTGTGTGTGTGTGTGTGTGTGTGTGTGGTCGTGTCTATAAAATGTTATTAGGGGCTTTGTGGTCTGCTATTAACCTTCGTTGACCTTTATTATATTTCAGTCCTGTCATTCCAGATGTTTTTGTGGAACGCCGTCACACATCACAGCGATAATGTCAGAGGCTGGAGCTTGTGCACGTACGCTAATGCACCGAGTCACGTGCACACAGTGTTTCTCTCTTTGGCACACTTACATACACATGCATGTAAGTGTCTTTGTGCGAATACGCTGTTGCACAGCGCGTCACTCAGGAAGATTAGAGCAGTCGTCTGCTGCGCATTTACATGGAGGAGCCTAATTGAACGGCTTAATTGGCTGATTAATTGACACACACACACACACACACACACACACACACACACACACACACACACACACACACACACACACACACACACACACACACACACACACAGGATGGCCTTGGGTGGGTTTCTTTCACTGTCATTGTTAACAGTGCGATGTGAAAGAGTTAAAGCTAAACCAGTATAATTAAATTGCACCTTTGTGTTTAAATTGGCAGTGTGTCTGTGTCTGTGTCTGTGTCTGCTGTCTACAGGTTGCTGAGCTGCTTAATTACCTTGCCATGGAAAATCACGTTAGCTCTGTAAGGGGTACTGGATTAAATGTCAGCAGATCCTCGCGTCTAATCAGCAGGCGTGTGCGCGTGTGCCCTCATTAATGTGCGATTGTGTGTGTTTATGATTCTCTGTCAATTCCGGTCGCCCTCTCCTCACGTCGTCTCCCTTCGTGTCTCCTTGGGAGCTCTCCTCGCTGCTCCATTTACTTTACTACAGGTGTGGGTGTTATCTGCGGTGCTTTGTTGTTCGGCGTTGCTTATTAAAGTGGCTGCTGCCCCCCTTCTCTCCCCCTTCTCTCCCCCTTCTCTCCCCCGTTCCCCTGACGATGTGTGCTGTATCTGCCTCCTCACCTTCCTGTCGGCCTCCTCAGTCAGCTGTGAGTGATAATTACTGTATCAGTCATATTGTGCTTCAGTCACATTTAAATCCATTATTCTAAAGCATCTTCAGCGTCATCAGTTCAACTCATATACTGTAAGTCTCACAACACAGTGTTTATTGCTGTGAGGAGGAGTACAAGTAATCAATAAGTGAAGGAATTCTGATACTCGTAAATAAATACTTAGTTTGAGGCCAAACATGCTCCAGAGCAAACAACTTGTTTTTCTATGTTTGAGTGATAAATCATAAAGGGGCTTAAATTTATGCCTGTATGTAAATTCACAGGTGCCGTGTCTTATCTGGAGCGTCACACAGGAACTAAGCCAACAGAGGACCGGAAGCCTTATCACTGCAAACACCAGCGGCACACTGTTTACTGACACACACACACACACGCACACACACACACACGCACACACACACGCGCACACACACACACGCACACATGCACACACACACACACACACACACACACACACACACACACACACACACACACACACACACACACACACACACACACGCACACACACGCGCGCACACACACGCGCGCGCACACACACACACACACACACACACACACACACTTTTCTGTTTATATAATCGGTATAAATATAGTGTGCGGCGCACGTCTCCACCTTCAGTAGATGTCAAACAGGAAAAATGGCTGAATTTCTGAGTTTGCAACAATTGCGAAGCCGCCTGCGCCGACAGCAGCCTTCCGTTTCCCATCGCACGCGGCGTCCAGCTGGGCTAGAATGAGGATCTGCTGTCTTCGCTGTCACATATTGACCCAGTGACGGTGACGGCTGTAGCCCGTGGGTGGAACACACTGTACTGTGTGACCGGGAGACTGTTTCCACTGGGTCCACGTGGCGCTGCACTGAGCTGATGTGTGGCGAGCGCGTTTCTTTCATTAGTGCGTCCACGAGCCCAGAATAGTAACGGTTGCTTGTTCTATCTATTTATTGAAACTAATAGGCGCATTCCATGAGTCATGTTTTTGTAATTAAGCTTCCAAATAGCCTCGTCTCCTGCTGTGTTTGTTTTGTTATCTCCAGACAGATTGCTCAATTATTAAGCGTTACTGTGGTTATTCACAGGATGAGCTGCAGACCGCGATGGCGGCCGCGCTCGGCGTCTAACTATTACGGATCTGCTTCCAGGGCGGCTGCGGCTCAGAGCGCAGCGGACTGACAGCTGTTGTTGGCGTGTGGCAGTGACGCTGACGTTACACTGCGCGTGCTTGTGCCCGAGAAGCCACTGTTACTGTAAAAACGGAGAATCAACATAATCTCATGACAGTAATGATGTTGGTTCAACAGATAAATATTTAATCTGTCATATTTGTGCAGTATACGCACAGTAATGTCGAGTAAATGGGCTCCAGCTGCAGCAGGCACGTCCCCATTTCCTATATTACTCGCATAAATGAGCGCGCGGTGGGTGGAGATCTGGTGGCTGATGAGGCTGACGCCTGTCATGAGGAGGAAGCGGGTCTGAGATGGCTCTACAGTGGCACGCATCCTGTGGGACGGTGCCATCAGCAGATCTCATGAGGGAACGGACTCAGGTGGTGGCTGAATTCTTTGCAGATGTGTGACTAGAATATTGTCCGTCTCAACGCGTCGTTTGTTAAGTCTGAAACGCCCAGTCTGTCGCGGAGACGCTTATACTTGCGATGCCTTGAGTTGCATGAGGTTCTCACGGGCAGCTTATCAGCAGCGGCCACATGGCTGCAGCGCTCCCAGTCCAAGCCTGGTCGTGGCCTCTCTGTCCCATGTTTCCAGTCTGTCCCTTCACTGATAAATGATAAAATGCCCTGCAGTTAGAAAGGTTTACATATACAGTAGCAAATATCAATGGATGTTGGATGTTTTTGCTCTCACCCACGGTTCTGCACTGAACATCTCTACATATATTCTTGCGCTAAAGTGCAGTGGTGTCGATGAAAATGGGGTTTGGTTCCTAATAGGAAGCCTCTGTGAGGGAAGGAGAGTGGATTTAAAGTCAGCGTTGCGCTAATACAGCCCCCATCTGACTTCATCTATCTGTGGTGGAGCTAAGGTGTCCACATGTTTGCACATTTATCCCTCTGTGTGCATTACTGTAAGTGGTTCTGGGCGAGCGTGCCAGCTGAATAATGAAACAGTCAATGTATGTGCGACAGTCAGGATGTGATGGAGGGGATTAGGAGGTGGAATTGGGGAAGTGAGAGGGAAGAGAAGTTAGAGCACGGGGGGGAGGAAAGATAAGAGAGCGGAGGAGAGAGAGAGAGAGAGAGAGAGAGAGAGAGGAAGTTTCCCAAGGAAGAAATTTGGGAGAATTCTTTATCAGCCGGTTCACAGACGCTCGTACACAAACTAAAATGCACCCGCACACATTTACATATCGCTCTTCGTGTACACACGGTCCTCAGACGCGCTCATTTCCAAACTAATTTCATCCCACTCGCGCGGTGACAGTTTACTCTGCGCCGACGTGTCAAAGCGAAGTCCCGTCACTTTTCAAACGTCGCCGGAGTTTTAACACGGGCGTCGCGGTGACGGCTGAGTTAAAGGCGTGAGTCGAAGGCGCCGGAGCCGCTCACGGGCCGCCGCTCTCCTTGTTCCCCGTGTTCAGGAAGTAAACAGAGGTTGAGAAATGACGTTTTAGCAATCGGGCTTTTGGTAGCTTTGTCTCTGCTTCATATATTAGACACAGAATACGAGCACGCGTAGGATGTGGGAAACGAGTACAGAGGTAAACAGGAGCGCGTGAGGATGGGAGGACGTCAGGAACACATGAGCACAAGACGTCTGAGCCAGAACGGGGATCACTTTAAAGCTTAAAGCGACCAGTCTTTCTTCCTGCGTCTTGAGATTTGGCATTAAATGACTTGTGTGCAAATCAGAGAGAGGAGAGAGCATGCGGTGGATTTAAGGCGCATCCTGTTGACTCTACTATACGTCAAGCTGCTTCCCGCTGTCATCCGGCATCTGAAGCCGTTTCTCTGATGTCGGACGATTGAAACGCGATGTGATCGCGAAGCCGGTGTTGGACCTGAGAGTCCTGCTGGGATGGAACATTCCTGCAGTAGACTGGTCTTTGTACTCGCCGGTCGTCCTGCAGCAGCTCTGAATGGAAGAACTGGGAGAAACTGGGAGAGTTTCAGGACAGTTATATGTACAGTATGGCATCCATTCATCATGCAGTGACTTGTGGTTCAGGTTGTGGTTCAGTGATTTTCTTTTTGTCCTGTGCGCTGACAGAAATCAAACTACTCTGATGGGATTTTGTTTTTTCTTGCAGTTGTTTTTATTTCCTCCATTTTTAAAAAACTAATATGAGCAGAAAACTCTTTCAACTTTTAAACTTTATTTTCCGCAATTAAAAAATATATATATTTCAGTAATAACAACAGAATGTCAATGTCACAATTTCATACAGTAGCTAAGTGTTTTCACAGTGTATTTCATATTATTGTAACATATTGTTTTGCTTTTGGCTTTAAATGTATAATTATTTAGATGCTTTTTCATTGAAAGTTCTTTGTATTTAAGAACTACTCCTCTCCATTTTTTTTTTTTGCATCTTTTGTAGAACGTCTGTTCACAGTTGGCGCCGCATTTGTCTCCATCTTTACATTTTTGCCTTTAGACTTGAAAAGATCGTGTAGTACAGTAGATGAAGGTGAGACACAGGCAGACTGAGAGGTGCTGTGTGGAAAAGTTGGAAGTGTAGAGTTGGGATGGCAGTGGGAGGTGAAGGAATGGGGCGTCACCATGGGAAGGAAGATGACAGGAGTTGAAGAGAACAGAAACCGTAGAGGACGAGCAAGAAGATCGACGAACAAAGCGGGAAGAAAGAGCGGGGGGTGGTTGAGAAGGAAGGAGGAAGGAGCAGAGAGGTTGTTATGGCCACGTTACCATGGTGACTGCAGGTTCCCAGCGCTGCTTCTCTCGCCCTCTTGATGACTTGATGATAAAGATGAAGGCCCGTGTGCACGTTCATGAGAGGGTTGGGTGTGTGTGTGTGTGTGTGTGTGTGTGAGTGTGTGTGTGAGAATGTGAAGAAGTGAAGACTGACCTCTGTGGTCTAATAATGTGCTTTGAATCAATGCTGTTTGCATTAGTGTCTCCCTACTGTGTGTTTCTGTGTGTATAGTGTGTAATCATAGCCTTTCTGAATACACGCCATTTGGGGGCTCTGTGGCTCTGTGTGATATGATAAAGATGAAGGCCCGTGTGCACGTTCATGAGAGGGTTGGGTGTGTGTGTGTGTGTGTGTGTGTGTGTGTGTGTGTGTGTGTGTGTGTGTGTGTGTGTGTGTGTGTGTGTGTGTGTGTGTAATTGAGCAATTGTTTTTTTTCTGAAAACAGGTGTTGGGGCTGAGATGAGCGAGATATTGAAGAGGGTGACAAATGACAGAAACAAATAATTTCATGACAACCCCATCAGAACCTGTGGAAGCCGTGTTAACAACAGGAAATAGAATTGGCTCTGGTTACAGCTCTGAGGACGAAAACAAAGGAGAGAGTGAGTGAAGTGCAGAGAGGGGGAAGCGTGGAAAGATGACAGGTGAGGAAAATTGGAGAGAAGATGATTTCTGATTTCCTCACTAGTGCTGGAAAGATAGGACACACACACACACACACACACACACACACACTCACACACACACACACACACACGCACACACACACACACACACACACACACACACACACACACACACACACACACACACACACACACACACTCTTCTCGGCTGCTCTGTGCTGTGAGCGGGTCCTGGCTGCAGTAATCATGGGATTAAGTTATTTAATCTTGGCGAAGAATTCCATCTGTTATCCTTTAATCTGTGTGATGTGCAAGAATGGAAACGGCACTTTTAGATTGTAATCTGTTACAGATTACTGATTACCTGCTAGATTATTCTCAAACCAGGGTTGAGCAATTTGTGGTCTAAATGATTTTTCTTTAGAGTCCTTCTTTAAAGTGACGTTCCTTTTTTCAGGGAGGATGATTATGACGCTCATGACAGTGATGATAGTGTTGATAAGCAGGTGAAATGAGATAGGGAATTAAAAAGCCTGTGTGTGTACTGGCTCCAACCTACTTGGCCTCACTGGATCAGACTTCCTCCTTCTTGTGTCTTTTCCTTCTTTCCTCCTTGTCTTATTCCTCCTGTTTCGGGCCCGACGTGATGCTCGGTTCTTGCCCTCTTTAGATTTGCTGCTTCCCTTTGAAATGGAAACAACAGGCTCGTTGCCATTCCTCACAGAGACGCGCGAGTGTGTGTAGACGAGCGGGAACACTTGTTAGACTTTGAAGCTCGTGTTCAGGTTGTGGGTGTTCAGAGGGAATCAGCGAAGTTGGTCTTCATTTCCTCTGTGCGGCGGCGGCGGCGTGATCACGGTGCCCCTGAGAGAAATTAAGGGAAAATCAAAAAGTCGCTTTCCACTTTGGTCCTCGTGCCTCACGAGCAGATGGAGCGGCGCCGTCGTACATGACAACAATCGAAATGAGAAAGAGTGGAGTAGCAGCGGGGACTGTCTTTAATGACTCCAGTCAAGGCTGCTGATGTACTGCACGCTTTGTGTTGAATAAATGGAGAGAACACAGCACCTATTCCTTTGATTATTCCACGCGAGGAGCAGGTGGAAAAAGAACACATCGGGTTTACGTTGAATTTTAATGCAGCGCCTCCGGAATGTTTTTACTCAGACGTGCCTCCGATTTGATTTGCCGCTAACCGGCGTGAGGGTGCAGTGTCGCCTTTTGACCACACGGGGGCACCGTGACAGCGGCACTGGTGTGTGACACCGAACCTGCCGGGAGGAAGGAGGGAGGAGGAGGAGGTGGGAAGAGACGGAGCGTTGAGGGGGGAGAGCAATGGGAGGAAAACGAGATGGAAGGAGGGAAAGGAAGGAAGAGGGAGAGAGGAGGAAAGGCATTTAGGCAGAAGGTGAGAAAGGTCAAACGCGTGTGTGTGTGTGTGTGTGTGTGTGTGTGTGTGTGTGTGTGTGTGTGTGTGTGTGTGTGTGTGTGTGTGTGTGTGTGAGCCTGACGTCTGTTTATTTAGGCGTGGATGTGTGATCAGGGTGCGTCTGCATATGTGTTCACGTGTGTTTGCCCGTCCCTGAACTCAGCAGCCCATTCAGACCTCCCCTGTGTTAAGACTCAGTCTGTGGTTCTGCAGCTGTTCATCTCCTCCATCCATGAGCACGTGGACGTTTCTGCCAGTGCTTTATCTTCACTTTATCTTCACTTTATCTTTACTTTATCAGACACATTTATTCTGACAAACTGTGAGCATCCTTGTTCAACATTGTTGACGGGGGGAGGAGGTTAAACATCCAGGTCTAGATACGAGCTGGACAAACGTCATCGGCTGAGAACAGCTCCTACTGTACTTATCACAGATCACCTGCTTTATCTCAAGGTGCCATAAAGTTGTTTCACACTTAGATGACACGCTTTAACAACATCCTGGTGTCTGCTTTAACTCCCTCAGCGACGCCTGGGCTGAGGCGTCTCGTAAAGAAAAGAAAGGCTTTCCATCAGATATTAAAAGCTTGACACAGAGTTGAGTGACTGTGCTCCGACTGCAGGATGTGGGCCGCGCTGTGACCGAGTCGTGTCCCCCTGCTGGAAATATGCTCATTTCCCTTCATACCCCTATTTAGTTTCTGAGTTCAGCTCCAAGCAGGCGTCAGTGTTAAAAGGCTTGACGCGGCCCTTTAAGGGGGTGAAGCTGCTGAAAGGCTGGACGGGCGTGTGCACGCCTGGGTCAGCGCATTGACAGCTTCATTATAGGGAGGAAATTGTGGGTATAAATTGTTCTGTGGTTTTTGCACCTCTGGAAGCTGGGGCGCCATAGCAACGATTCGGAGTCAGTATGGTTATTTTACACACACACACACACACACACGCACACACACACACACAGTCGTCGTCATTACCACTTGTAGCATTCATCCCTCCTGCTCAGGGCTGGTTCACAGCAGATTGTCTCTGCGCTGAGTCCTGATTGGTCGAAACCCAGGAACCAATTAGATCAGAGACGAGGCGATAAAAAGGGCACATTCTCCAGCCGATGCGAAGCACATGCAAATCACACACCAATGTGATGCGCGCGTTGCCAAGCGCGTCGCGCGGAGGCGTTCGGCGCCCAGTGCGACGCTGCCGCTGGACCCGCGCGCGCCCACACCTCATTAGCCGTCGCCACGATTTGAGGAAGTTCACGGGAGAAAAACAAGCAGAGGAGGAAAATGGGAGAGGAAGTTTTGTTGGTTTGCTGCAGCGTTTTCTGCCGCTGCCCCCGTCTGACTCCTCTCCATCTATTATTTTTGCGCCTGCCTCCACAGCTGCTGCTGCTGCAGCTCCCGCTCTTCTTCTCTGGGTCGGCTCGAATGCCGCCCTGCGTCTCTACACTCGACTCAAACTTCTCACCCGCACCACACTTTTTCCATTGAGTCTGTGTGTTTTCTGTGTGCGCTCTCGCTCACGTGCCGACGGGTTCGGGTTCCTCCCGTTAGCAGGTTCTGCCTCCACCTCGCTATCTGCCTTCCAGGTCCCTGTCCTCTGACTTTTATCACCAGCTGCTCACACTGCTCGCGTTTCCCTCCTGCCTCTGACGTGAACAGTAATAACCAAACGCCAAAGGAAGGAAACGTGTGTGTGTGTGTGTGTGTGCCCGAACATTGTTAAGCACCACATCAGGAAGGAAGCAGCAAACTATGACAGGAGATGGGCTCTGCTTCATTTAAACAGACACAAACATATGCTTTTATAGCTTTATAGTGGGTTTGGGGGGATCTACATACCAGGAGACGCGCTCTGCTGCTGTAAGTCTTCAGCTTTAGAGGTGATTGCAAGTAAGAGCGGATACTTTAAACACAGAGACGACGCTAATACCGGTGGAGGCGCAGATCAGTACCTTCCCATCAGCCCCCTGTGGTTCTACTGTCTAAGAGGGGACCTTTATAAAGGTTACATCAATGGTTAATTAGGATTAGTCAGTAATTTATTGACGCTTTATAGACTACCTTTAAGCTATTAGCGAGAAGAGGAATTGGGTTGCCAGGTTGAAACCCCCCCTTTAGCTGCTGTTTCTCCATTTGAATTTGTCTTGTGCTCTTTAGTTCATTTGATTGTGTGACCGCTTCCCCGGTCCACGAGCCAAAACCTCCTCTTTTACAACATATTAACACTTACAACTGCCGACATAATGGATGTTCCTTCAATAAGAGTGTTAGCTCCATACTAACATTTATAAAGGGAGCTGAGGAGCCCTGGGCCTGAGTCGTATGTGCCATTAAGCTAACAAATGGATTTGGGGACCGGTGCCCTGCGGTTCAGCCCAGCAGCGCAGTGGACGGGTCCTCCTGGAGAAATAAAGGGCTGCTTCAAAAGATAAAAGCCGGATACCGAGGCACATTCAAGCAAAAGGGTTTGCCTCAACCTCAAAACTCAGATGCAGTTCAGTTCTCGTAGTATTTTGGAACTGATTGCAGTCTGCACTCGTAGCGAACCCCACGGGAGCAGATCTAACATATGCTGATGACCTTAGGCACACCTTCAAAACAGACATTTGCCTGCTGCTCCCATTTACAGCATCTGCTGTATGTTGGTGCGAGGCTGCAGCCGCACGCGACCAAACGGGAGGTCTGTGGAGTCCCGGGCGCCGAACAAAGTCCACGGGGACGAGCTTTGAGGCTGGGGGGGGTTTCCACGCCGAGCTCAGATCTCCTAAACGCCACGGTTTAAACCAGCGGCCCAGAAACGCCGCCGCGCCGTAAATCCGCCTAAAGCCGCGGTGCGTTAGCAGGCGGCGACAGCGGCGCTCGCGCGGATCAAGGGATCAGCGGTGACATCCTCGGAAACAATTACAGGCTCGGAGTCACTCCACTTTCTATCCAGGGGTCACTCCAGCCTGATGGAGGAGCACGGGCAGCGGGCGACGGGTCTCCTCCGCCCGCGGTGAAAGCGGTTATTGCACAGCGACGCTCTGAACGCTGAGACGGGGACGCGAGAGAGCGGGAAAGTGCGCTTCACGCACGCGCCCTGCTGGAGCCCGTGTTCAACGCGAACCATTAATCAGCCCAGAGTCAAACACCGGCGTAACACCGGTTCACCCGCTGCTCTTGTCTCGCGTCCAGTGTGAATCGCACGTGCGCAGCTTGAGTCGTGGCTGAATTATTGAGCAGTTGTGCTTCTCGCTCTCCTCATCCACCTCTGCTCGCGCGCTGCCGCTCGCATCCGCCGGAGTCGGGACACGGCGCGTGTTGGTATGGAAACTGGCTCGTAAACCTTTCAGGTTGCTAACGTCCTAACTCTCATAGCAACCGCTAAGCAGCCTCTCAAAGTGTTGATGCCGAGCAGCTTTGTAATGCGCGATGAATGGGGGCGCGCGCGGGCGCCCTGTGCGGGGCGCGTCGCGCGCGCTTCGGCCGCGGAGCAGACGAGTCAATGGGTTTGTCTCCAAAGGGTTCGATTTGTAAGGTGACACAAAAGACGCGCACCCACGCGCTTACCTTGGAAATGATTGGTGCGGAAAGAAAGCGCGTTGTAAAAGGTATGAGTCACCTTCAAACCTGAGCTGACTTTACTGAATATTTGATAAACTAACGCAGACATGCATTTCTGCAACTTCAGTGCGGCAGCGGTGACATTGTTCTGCTGTGTGTGTGTGTGTGTGTGTGTGTGTGTGCGTGCGTGTGTGTGTGTGTGTGTGTGTGTGCGTGCGTGCGTGACTTTCCAAAGCAGGGCGTGTCATTGTCGCTTTCCTGCTGTTGTTTCGCTGCCCGCGTTGTTTAAGGAAATTAGCAACGGGCGACAATAAGGTGAATTTAAAAAAAAAAGCGTGCACGCGCGCTGCTCTGCGAGTCACGCACCACGCGCCGCGTCCACGTCTGCGCAGAGCACTTCAGAGTTGCGTGAGTGCACAGGTTTTCAGCGCTGACACCAGTAACCTTGTGTTTTCTGTTACTGCGGCTCTATGACACTTATAGGAGATTAAGCGATCAAGGCTTCAGTGAATATACACCAGATAAACCACATACTCACAGATAGTGAACAGCATGATTTCAGAAGGTCGCCCGCCCTTCGCTAAACCAATCTGACGGGCTGCAAGCGTCAGCGTTTAGTCTTCTCCAGACCCTCAGACAACAAAAACCCCTTCCCTAAATCTAAATGTGCTCATTAGGCTGAGCACATTTCTGTTGTTGCACAGAGGAGGATGTCAGTGGGTTTTCAGATCCCGCTCCAGCTGGTGATGGAGTCGCAGTGAAATAGAGTCTAATATGAAACGTTTTTCATGCCGTGGGGGATTAGTTTTAGAGATCGCTGCACAGAGAAAGGCTGTTGATGTTCTTGCTGTTAGTGAGAGGGGAGAGATCGGCCGACTGACTTGGACCTGCATTAAATCCATCTCTCTGCCTTAAACAATAATGACCTTTCACCTACAACACGTCAACTCAATCTGTTTTCTTACTCTTTGCACCTCCTCCGACAGTTTATCAGAAAGGAGAGGCTCCCGTTCAATGGAGGCCCGTGATGTCATTAATAGAGCTCCACCATTATGTAGATTAGCCCCGTCCCCCTGGGTCCACCTTAACCGCTCTCAATCACTCGCACGTTTTATGGGAGTCGGGACAAACAGATATGCATTTCCATCTATTTGCATTTCCATTCACTGTGCTTTATGTGCAGAGATAAATGTGAAAGCATCACATTATATTGAGATCATAGTTTATAGAGATGTTGCCTACAGAAATAACAACATAGGGAACCGAAATGCACGTGTGTACGTGTGTGTGTGTGTGTGTGTGTGTGTGTGTGTGTGTGTGTGTGTGTGTGTGTGTGTGTGTGTGTGTGTGTGTGTGTGTCCAATTGAGCTGCATTGCATTAAGGTGATCAGTCCGCTGCAGATACAGTAGGATTCACCAGGTGTGAAAGTTCTGTGTATTTCTGCGTGTCTGCATGCAGGAACCTGCTCTTTAGGGTGTGTGTGTGTTTACACTCCACTCACGGCAGATCCTGTCACAAACGCTCGGCATTGATTCACAATTCGCCCAATTGCAACCAGAACCTCACTCACAATAAGCGCACACACATGAATAGTAGCTCTGTCAAAGCCACAGGTGATTATGTAACCTCTGCAGTGCAGATCACCTTCATGCATACGTTGCTGATAACCAACCTGGTCCCAGACTGACCTCTCGCTCCGTCTACACAACAGTCTGACTCCGGCTTTACTGCGTTATTACATGGTTTTGTAGCCGAGCGCGGCTCCATAAAGCGCGGCTCCACCGCCGACCAGCTGCCCCGGTCCAACAATACACGACAGCGCCGTCTCCACATTCAGGCCCATTTGCAGCATTTGAGCCGACGCGTCTTCTTTTATGTGAATTTGAGTCAGCTGCTTATACTCTTGTAACACTGGGGCTGTTTCCTGTAACAATGACTGCTTAACAGCACCTATTTGGAGACAATTTGCAGCCGCGACTCCTTTTCTCCTTTTTCGCCTTATCTGTGCATCCATTTGGCGACCATTGTCTGTGTGGACTGTGGAAGAACACAGCACTTACTGAAATCTCTCAGAAACCAACACTGGCACCGTCTCAACTGCAGGTGGATTTGTTATCAGCAGATTCTAAACATACGTTATCACACTGCATTACTTCAGAGTGTTGAGTCAGCTGTTCAGAAATGTAAACATCTACAAACGATGCAGAACTGCTAATATGTGGAAATGTAATGTCTCTGGACTTCAGGACAGAAGCAGGAGGCAAACACACCTGTTGCGCACGCTGTGGAAGTAGGAGAGGGTTGAGAGAGGCAGTAAGACCCAGAGGATGAGCAGAGAGAGAGAGAGAGAGGGAGGGGGAGGGAGGGGGGAGGAGGAGGAGGGGCCGTTCGCTCTATGCGCTGCAGCTCGTGGTGCCGGAGCCTCAGTGCCGGCGCCCGCGTGTGAGTGCGAGTCCGACTCCAGCGCTCTCTGTGCGTACGACAGGTGGAGATGACATGACTGCGCTCGAGAGGAAGAAAGGGAAGGACCTGTAAGGACACACACGTGCACACACACACACACACACCCACACACACACGCGCACACACACGCACACACACGCACACACACACTCACATTCCTGCACAGGTTCAGGACAACAGATAAGTTGTGGACTGTGTGTGTGTGTGTGTGTGTGTGTGTGTGTGTGTGTGTGTGTGTGTGTGTGTGTGTGTGTGTGTGTGTGTGTGTGTGTGTGTGTGTGAAAGCGCAGCCTTTCACACACACTGTGTGCGTCCGCCGGCTCCACGCGTTCCTCTTCGCGCTGGTCCTGACTGTTGTTTGTGATGCCTGCAGACGCGGTCAGCAAGTGTTCCTGCGCCCAGAGGAGGGTTCAGCTCCAGCCCTGAGCGGCAGACAGCCCACGGCGCCGTCCGACAAGCTCCAGGTAGGATTCACGCCTCCTCTTCCTCCTCCTCTTCCTCCTCCTCGGGGCTCCATGCCTCGCGCTGCGTTCTATCTCCCCTCTTTATTATTTCAGTCTCCCTGTGTAACAAGCGGAGATAGACTTCAATCCATTCACCTCGCTCTGCTCTGCCCCCCTGTGTTGTTTTCTTAGCCTCTTATCCGCCTCCTTTCTTTCCCTCTCGCACACAAACGCACACAAACGCACACACTCACCCACAACCCATGAACTTTTGCCTGGAGGAGGTAAGTTTCAGCTACTGGTGCTGGAGCTCTTCGTAGTTCTCTGACTTGGTGAGATACTTGTTTGGGGGCTGTGTGTGTGTGTGTGTGTGTGTGTGTGTGTGTGTGTGTGTGCGTGTGTGTGTGTGTGTGTGTGTGTGTGTGTGTGTGTGTGTGTGTGTTAGTGTGTGTGTGCGTGTGCGTGTGTGCGTGCGTGTGTGTGTGCGTGTGTGTGATGCTAAGATAAAGCACAGCTGAGTGTAAACACGTGGAAATTAAAGACAGGGACTCTTCTGTCTGGAGGTGGATGAGTGTTTGTGCTGATGACGCGTCGGCTGCTTGTTTCACCAGCGTCGGCGCAGTTTGTTCCCTGCGATCCCGAGGGCAGCGAGCCTCGTCTTGCCTCCTCGCGTTGTGTTCCTGTGATTTCTGACACAGACATATGAAATTTCAAACCGCCGCACTCTCGCACCCTCAGGTGTGCCGTCAGGCTGCGTTAGTTCAGTGTGTGTTTGTGTTTGTTTGTGCGCGGTGTGTATGTGTGTTTCTGTGTGTGTGTGCGTGCGTGCGTGCGTGTGTGTGTGTGTGCGTGCGTGCGTGTTTGTTTGTGTGTGTGTGTGTGTGTGTGTGTGTGTGTGTGTGTGTGTGTGTTTACACTTGTGTTATATATTGCAGGGGGATTTAATGTTGTTGGCAGCCAAATAGAAAAATGTTTGATTGGCTGCCAGTGTCGATATGTTCTGCTCAGATCCAATTACCCAGACTGATACACACTCGCAGAGACACAAGTGCACACTGATGACACACAACCCCCCACACTAGATTATACCATTCATATATGAAAGGGATAAACCAGCACATAAACAATATTCTGCATGAATAAATGCGTACTTATTATGTATGTCGGGCGTCGCAGGGCAAAAACACACTTGTACACATAAATGTGTGTGTGTGTGTGTGTGTGTGTGTGTGTATACACACTTGCACGCTCAGGTTGTGTTGCTGTCAGTCTCGTCCGGCTGCATTCCTCTCCTGCGGCCGACTCGTGTTCGTGAACCTCTTGCTGCCCGTGCGACGCCACCTCCCGGAGCCTCTGTTCGCGTTTGGAAGGTGTGTTTACAGGGATCCGTTCCTCCTCCATGCGCTCTGCGATGAGCGAGGTTTTACGGCTTCGTCTCCTGGGTCTCACTAAAAGGTTGGCGATGACGCTCCAACTGAATGATTAATGGCTTTCGTGGATTGTGACACAGTTGTTTGTGGGAACCGGCGTGTCGGTGGCCACTAATCGCGTGTTGCCGCTGCTGATCCTGTTCATCGCTCCAGCGCTGACGTGCAGCAAAGCGCCGCGTGTTTGAGAGCTCTTCAGTCAGAGCGGCCTCTGATTAATCTCATCCCGTTCTCCAGCAGAACAGATGTGAGGATTAGTTCGTCCTAGAATCGATATTCACGCAGCCGCTGCCTCAGCCCCAGATCGTCCGCTGAGTCTCAACAAGTGTGAGCCTTTAAAAGAGAAGAGCAGTACTTGAGGACAGGTGTGTGTTGACTCGCCCGTCCCGACCTCCTCTCCCTCCAGTTCCCTGGCAATTATCGGCATCTGTCGTCCTCCGTCCTCCATCCGTGGTGTTATTTAGCTGCACAGATGTCGCTCTCCTCTGTTCTCCTGCAGCAAATGAAAACTATTTGTGCAGACTAGTGAGCAAACAAACAAATATACAAAGTCACACGTCTGTACATGCGTGTGGATGAATGTTTTCAGTTGTGGGGTTTATGCTCATCCATAAAGCTGGGTAATATGTAAATAATTCATGTAGTTTATTAAAGATGGAATCATTTTTACACATCAGCCAATAGCAACATATTGATTGTGTGGTTTATTAAAGTAAAGGGGAACGTTTGGGTTTGCTGCAAAGCGCCGGTGCATAATTTTAACCTATTTACATATATGAGCCATTATAATTCAAAAATGTTCGAACATGCGTTTTAAACCATGGAGGTCAGACACTCAACTCACATAACAAATGAGAATTTAAAACTTGAGAATCAATGTGAATAGGAGCTTTTGGCCCAAGGCGAAGCTTAAATGAAACCCACCTAAATGCAATAACAGCGAATGATCCACGCATCAGCTCTGAGGCTGCAGTGAACCACTGCTGTGAACCACTGGAGCGCCAGTATTCTCCTCCTCACAGACACGTGAGGAATTGCAAGGATTTAGCCCATCCGCCAGGTCGTCTGCGTGCACGGCCGCGGTGTGTGAAGCCTTCGGGGCCTACGTGGCGCTCCGCTTCCTCTCTGCTTTTTAACCTCGGTGTGCGAATGGCAGCAAATGCAAAGAGTCGGACGTTCAGCATCATTCCGTCGAGCAAGTTGTCGGAGAGCGAGACTTAGCATGAGGGCGACATAAGCAGGTGAGGCCCAGACGTGTGTGTGTGTGTGTGTGTGTGTGTGTGTGTGTGTGTGTGTGTGTGTGTGCGTGTGTGTGTGTGTGATTGCTAATATCCAGGGAGACGCTGATAACGGGAGGGTGAGGTGTGACAAGCGCGAGCGGTGGCTGCAGCAGCGGAAAACACGCGGCTAGAGATCGATTGGCCACGTGGCGATGACAGTTGGCGAGCTTGGCCGGCGCGTCAGCTGATCGGTGATCAGATGTCTGCCGTGAAATCACGCTCCGATCGTCTAGTTCCACATTAAACACGTCGATGTTAGAGGAGACGTGTTAAAAAAAACACTTACCGCACAAAAACGAGCGCTTCCTCTGTTTTATGCAGGGAAAAATGCTGACGAGCGCTGATTTCAAGGCTCACACAAATGAGACTGAAGGTAACGTGAGGCATCAATAATGAGCTTTTACAGTCTGTAAAGTCAGGAGACGCAGCATCATCCGTCTACATGTTAGGCCAAAGTTGCAAAGCTTTAAAGTTTGTTTTAATAAAAAAAACTGTATTCTCTTGTTATACTGGGACCATCTGCCGAGAAGAATTTAAACAGAGGCAGACAAATACTTCTACACTGATTCTAACTGGTGAGTCAGATATACATGTAATGTACAGAGGCCCAGCTCTCCTGCAGCTGCATGTGGGAACCCAGGATTCTGACAGGACAGGACTTCAGGCCTGCGTCAGCCACACAGCCGGTTCTTTTTTAACCTTGGACCGGACACAGTGGAGCCTGATGTCAACAACTCTCATCACCTGTTTTGTTTTCAGTGGAGCCAGATTTAGATGTTGACCCACAGGAGCGTGAAATTCCAAATATTTCCGTAACGCTCCTCCGCGGTGGACATTCCTCACAGATTTGCTTTTTGACAGAAATACAGAGTTCAAGACCAGAAGCGTTCCCGTCCCTAATGTGTGTACAGTACTAATACGCCATGCAGCGTTCAAGCTGGTCCCATTCCTAAGGCCCGTTCTAATGGTTGCAGAACAAATCTAATGGAGGAGGAGATGTTTTTCTGGGAAAATTTGTATTTTTAGAATACGTGGAAAGCATTAAACTTTAATAATCCAAATTATTGAAGTTTTAAACAGTAATTTCATTTGCGCTGCTGCTTTGTCATTTCCATTTGTTACTCAGTGCCGCCTGTTTACAGGTTTCAGGAAACTGCTCCAAACTTCGTGGCAGATCGGATAAAAAGTGGTTCTTTTGTTTAATGGAAACTTTCTCCAGCTGTGCCTCCATTCCGACCGCTGCAGGTCTGACACCGTGGCTGAATGATGTTAATCCACGCAGGTTTACATTAGCGGAGCAGAGCAGTGTGCTTTTATGAGCTGGGGGGGCTCAAAGAGGAGAAGTACCGGGACCAGTGGGCTTTGCCTCCCACAGCACTTTGAATCATACGGCATATCCTGATAAATGAGCACCGACCACAGCAGCACTGTGAGAAGGCTTATATGTATAGCGTTCGCACAGTGTGTTTGTGTGTGTGTGTGTGTGTGTGTGTGTGTGTGTGTCAGGGTCTGTGTTTTTTATATGATGAATGGATTGTGTTATTCAGTGCTGCTGAATTTTATCTCAAGTGGATCCCTGCAGGGTATTGAGCAAGCTCTTTGTCTTTCTCCTTGCATGTGTGTTTGTGTGTGTGTGTGTGTGTGTGTGTGTGCGTGTGTGTGCACTTGCCTACTCACTCCACTACCCTACATGCACCTGTCGCAGGTAAATGTACCTGCTGACATGTTCAACTCTAAAACATATGAGTAGTCTGAACGAGAAGCGTAGAGATGCACAGATTTGCTGTTGCTTTATTTTTCATTTTATTTAATATAAAAAATGATTTTTAATAAGGTTCTGGCACAGGCTCTGGTTCTGGGTGGAGTTTGGGCTGCATTGCTGGAGCAGGGTGGACAATGGAGGAAAGCACAAACAGGAATACGAGCAGACGCGGTGAAGAGGTCTGAGTGTGTGGCGTGAATGGGATGACGTGGGTGACACAAGAGTCTTGGCGACGCTGGAGCAGAGAGAATGAATGAATCAGCAGCACCATGGAACCACTGTAACGGTCCGGTCCGGTCCGGTCCGTTTGTGTTTAGCCACAGCATGTCTGTCCTATTAGTACAGCAATAAGACCATACAGCGGTCCATGCACATCATCAGTACAGTAAAGTTCTGGGAGTGTTTCTTTACTACCTTGAAAATTGTAAGCAACAGCACAACACACAGCCCATTGTGTTCAACAGAAGGTGAACTCATCCACTCCTTTATTATATGACTGCTTTTTGCAGCAAATGACATCTGCCTCTGTCTAATTCATCGGTGGCCTTGCGACGAACAGAGAAATGAAGTCGTGTTTTTTTCAGGCTAGAAGGCGCATTGAAGGGTCTAAAGGGGTTAAAAGGAGAAAAGCTGCCGCTGATGAGTCATGGCTCACCTTATGTAGGTGGAAGGACTCCAGTGACGTTCCGCAACTATTCCTCAAATTAAACCTCTGCCCAACGTCTCCTCGCTCCTTTGTGGAGCAGTTTCCATTTATCTTTTATTGCCATAATGATAAAAAGTTAGCTTCATCACCTTGACTTGAGGATTCTATAAGATGATGTAAAATTGTGGTAATGCTCTGAAGAACAACTCCTCCCTGAATTCAGCAGACTGTCAAAGCACCAGCTCTACACTGGAGTTTGTTCAGTTTATTACTGCTCTTCCTATGTCTTTTCCAATTAACACTGCTTTAGTAGCTCTTCCTGCTGCAAAATGTCAATTATCCCCCTAATTCCCATAAGTAATGAATTTCTGCATTGAGTCCAATAGAGAAAAGTTTTAGAAGTTAACATAAGTAGTAAAACACAAATACTGATAATGAGCCTCGTTAGAGCGACGCCAGCGACAGTTTGTAGATTCTGAATTTTCACTTTAACCAATTAACCGTGCGCAACACTGTAATATTGTGTAACAGCGAGTTATTCGACTTAAATGGAAAGAACGATATCACTCACAAAAATGCGACTGAGAAGAACAGCTAGTGGTTAAAAAGGTAAATGTGCATCCGCTGCGAGTGATTTTAGCCGCGGCGCTCGAACGCGCTGTGCAGCTCTCACCTCTGTGTCCCTCCCTCCGTTCTCACCGGCACCAACGCTCTTTTTGAGTCAACTTCAGACGCTGGAACATTTCTTCCGCTGCTTCGAACGCCAATACATAAAATCTATCTAAAAACTCAAGGTGGGTGGCCTGCCCACGCACCTTTTTACAGCAAGAGTGGATGGTTTCTCTTCATCTGGCATCGCTGCTGCAGCTCCACGCCACCGAGGCCAAGTTAGATGAGAACACGAGTGCAGAGGCAGCGTGAGTAATAGTCAGCAATAGACATGAGGATAGATGGATAGATGGTGAAAAAAAAAAAAAAAACAGGTCCGCTTTGCTTTTCACTCCTTATTCTCCTCCTAATATCTCACTGTGTTTTGGGGGGTTGTGAGTTTTCCCTATTCTTTTGCTGTCCTATTTAATTTGTGCTCTTTTCATTGTGCTAAAGGAGCATTACTGAATGGGGCCTTGAATAGACGGGAGAATAAAAGGCACGGAAGAAAGGAAGGACCCGGGAAGTGGGTAAAGGAACAGCAGAGGTGCCACGATATGATTTCCCGGGGGTTTGAACTAAGAAGGGGTGGCGTCCCCCCGCCTCTCCAACGCCGGCTTCATGCGCCGCTTTATCGACCATCGGGTACTATATGTCTAACACGCTCCCACTTTCCCCCGTGGACAGAAATTTCGATGGCCATAGTCACAGAAGTCCACACGCTGAGTGGGTCGGAGTGGGCAGTTAAGTGCGCGCGCGCGTGTGTGTGTGTGTGTGTGTGTGTGTGTGTGTGTGTGTGTGTGTGTGTGTGTGTGTGTGTGTGTGTGTGTGTGTGTGTGGCGAGCGTCTACTGTGTGTGTGCATGTGTTGATGCCGTTTGTGATGTTATAGTCACCTTTTTAGATGCGGCTGTATCGGCTCCTTTATTGATCCCATTTGCAGCAATCATGGAGATTTATGCCCCTGCATTTCCACTCCCACACACTCCGACTTACACTTAAAATTTTCCATAGGCACAGAGGTCAGCATCCCTCAGGCCTCTGTACCTTTCACTTTAAAAGCTCGGCTCTATCAGGAGGGATGATACAGACATGAGAGTGGCTTTTAGATATCCCTGTAGGGAAACTGACAGTTAGGCTCAAAGTAGCTGAAATAGGAGGTTCTGTGTTTTTATGGACCATCAACGTAAAAAAAAAAAACACAATTGAGTCTGCATTCAAAGATTAGATTGTGTGCTGGCAACAAATGCTAAATACAACACTTCATTAATATGTACAGTATGTAAATACAGATGTAGGTATAATAAGTACTGTTTGTCAGTCGTGGACTCTGTTTTCTCTGGATGCTTTGTTTTGAAGTCTTAATTAGACATTTGGTCACAGGTTGTTGGGCAGATAATTTGGTTGAATAAGGGCAAATGTGTCCTTTGCTGCTGTAAATCATTCTCAGGTTCTTTGCAGATGACACCTGAGCGCTTGGTGCATTCATTTATAAGGATGTTGATTTGTATGATAGGTGGGGACTTCGGTCACGGTCCCTGGGCTAAATGTCGAGGAAAGAAAGGGAGGCCTTTCACCGTGTCACAGCTCAACACACACTGACAGTTCATCAAAGTTTGAATGTGAGGCGCTGCGACCTGCCGCCGAGGGCTCCGAGGCGCAGCCACGGGCATTTGGACCTGAAGACGAGCCGGTGCAGCCTCAGCGCCGATTCATCCTGAGGAACTTTGTCCCCTGAAGTTTACCTGCAGCAGAATGAAATATTAATCACATCACAGTCATTTCATCCAGTTGCGTGAAATGACTCCGTTAGACACATAACTAATTTGTCTTCACTCGTTTCATGAAGGCGTGTTCGCATTGTGTCTGAAAACTGAAGTTGCAGCAGAGAGCTTTTTTTTTTCCTTGGGGTTCGTTTTTGAAAATCAATCTGAAATTGCATTCCTGCTGGCATCATAAAAAGCTCGAGAATAACTTTCTGGAACCCTGCGCAGCGTTTATTATCAGCAACAAAAAAAAAAAGATTTTTCTCAAAGTTGACTCTGCTGAACCATTACGGAGTGTAGAAAAGTGTGTATAATTAAGGTGGTTGGGGAAAAAAAGAGCACTCTGTTGAAAAAGTACTTTACGTTTGAAGTAAATAAATTAAAAGCTACCTGAGGGGGGGTCGGGTAGCAGTGTTATTAAATTATTTTCAATGCAAATTTGTAGCTTTGTCACCTATAAAGGCTCTGCAATTAGCACGTTGATGTGTAGCTTCTCAGAGCAACAGGAGACAGCAGCTCCACAGAGTCCAATCATCTGGTCAAACGTTTGTTAGTCAGAACAAAAAAGCCTAAAAAAGACCAAGACCAAACAGAAACCAGAGTAAAGCAGGAAACAGAGGAAACAGAGAAGAAAGCGCAGATTATTTCCTCCGCGTTGGTTATTCTGTCAAGCTGCCGACCCACAGTTGGCCTCGACATGAACACGTTTGATCCTGATGGACACTGATGTTTTTCATGTCTCCCATGTCTGTTTTCCCATGATGCAGCTTGGCACCTCGTCAGCCACAAGAACACGAACCAGTGGCATCTCCATATTAAACCACTGCCTTTGATTCCTTTCTCTTCCTCTCCACGTTCCTCCATCTCCGTTTCATCCAACACACACACACACGCACACACACACACACACACACACACACACACACACACACACACACACACACACACACACACACACACACACACACACACACACACACACACACACACACACACACACAAACACACACACACACACACAGCTGCTCTTGAACCTCTCATAATCCTCTGAAGAGACTTGCCGTGTCACGTTTCAGGGCTAGATTGCGATCCACGTCAAACAATGTAGCTGCCGAAGCGCTCGACAGGCGTGTGGAGCAGTGTGCGTCTGTGTCGTCCGCCGCAGCGTGAACACGGCCGGGACGTCGGCGCGATGTTGTCGCCGCGTCCGTCTCGGCGCCCCTTCCTCTCCACTGAGGCGACTCGCGAGACACACGTGGCCCCTCCACTCCTGGAGGCCTATGTTGATGAGTTCGGAGAATTAATAAATGCATTCCTCTCACTTTACCAGCACTACCTGTAGGTGCATTTAAGATTAGTCTTAATTAAAATTCAAATAAACTGGAGCTGAAGTGACAGAGCCATTCAGACGACTGCATGTAAAAAGCATCCCAGGCGATGCTGTGGGGGAGACTGAATGGCATAAAACCTAGCTAATGTGTTCCAGCCTCGGCTAATCCTGTTTGACCCTGCTGAGGAAAACACAAGAAGGATTGCTTTTCTCTCCACTCGTGCCATTTTAAATCCACAATTTAATTTCACTAAATGCTTCACGAGGGCTGTGATATCAAACACAACTAAATGACAGGATTAAATTCGGCAAGATGGCCGACGGGCGGCGAGGAAGGAACTCAGCACGTGCTATCAGAGGCCTAATCACATTAAGACAAAATAATTGGAAACAAAAATTTAACATACTTTTATAATATTACTACATCGGCTTCAGAAGACCTGCTTTCCAACCTTTTGTCGTATTTATTACACAATACGCTAACGCTTCCGAGAGGGCCTGAATGTGACACAGCGGATCTTCATACAGTAGGTGACGGTGTTTAACGTATTATGAGACACAATACGGAGGTTAAATCAGCACATGCTGCGAAGGCGGTCGTACGTATTTACAGACCTGTTGTGACCAGTGCAGATCGCTCAGCAATACATTCATTCAACTCACGATCTACGTCCGAGAGATCAATGATTTCACTCGGAGCCAAGATGCGCACAGAGACTTTGTCCCGCTTGCTTTTATAGCCAAATTGATTGGAATGAAAAACTGCTCTGCTTTTGTGAAGATAAACTGTCTGCGGCGTTATCGTCTTCTCAAAGTCGTCGGTTTTGAGTCTTTCACCACTTTTTGTAAAAGTGTCAATAATCAAAACTCGCCTGAATGGTCATAGCTGGTTTTATGAACTCGAGATCCATCAACAGCGGCGCATTCTCATGGTTAAGTGCTGGTTAACTGCTGGATGAAACCCTCTCTTTGACTTGTAGTGAGACATTTTTAGAAGATCTGCACTTTTGCCTTAAAAAATCAGTTCTCAATCAATATTACAGTATTTGCCGGTCGCGTTACACATCGACTCCAGAGCTCATGCAACCTCTGCTGAGTGCAAAAACAAGATAAGAGATAAAGTAAGGACTCAATTTAGAGCATGTCGGGGGGTAAAAGAATCAGGGGGGGAAATGCTCAGAACACAGAGAGACCAAACAGTGGAGCCTTTGAAGCTGAACAGTGGTGGATTATTTTCCTCCTCCGCCGACTGCGCTGAAACCAGCTCACTGTGTCCTTGCTCCTGGGTGAAAGTAATCACTTTCACCATGTGACTAACCTGCGTTAGTCATCAGTTTGGCTCCTATTCTGCATCAAACAAGCGTTCATAAGAACATTTTGTCAGTAATTATTCCACAATGGCCCGAACACTCCTTGAGTGTACAATGCAGTGGAGCTGTGACGTATTTCGATTGAAGTTGACTCAAATATTACATTTATTAAATTAAGGCAAACTTTGTGCTTGTGACAAATTAAAACCAACGCTTACATGTGATATTTAAAAACTAAAGACCAACGCTGACGGTCTGTAGTTCGTCTCCATAGTCACTAAACGGTGGCAAACAGCAAGACAGACAGTTGAGTAAGTGACATCGACCCCATTGAGTTGAAACACGTCTTGCTGCCTTATTGCTCTGTTGGAGAAATTACTATCTTCCTCTTCTGTGATGGATTTCTTCCCGCAAGATTGTTTGACCTTTGCTTCTTTTTGTTCCCGAACCCTCTGAGAGCTGTCATCGGCGCGTGACGTCAAAGGTCGAAACATCTTCCTGCTGTTGTCACAACACTTCTTTGTGATTTTGAGGCATTTGATGCTACAGTATTTTGTCAGTGCTGTATCAAGACTGCGGTCATGAAACACAAAATGAAAAATACAGCGACGATACTAAAAAGGATGCAGCATTCCTTTGATTTCAGTAGGAGACCGGTTATTAGTTTGCTTTAGTAATAGCTTCCCTGAGCTCAGCATTGATTCAACAGCCGATCGTGTCCTACAGTGTAAGTAAGGTTAATTAACTAAAGGCCCAATTAACTAAGGGTCAGTGAACCCTCCACGAACCCGGGGACCATGATCTGTGCGGTTTGTTTCCTATACGCACTCCTGGCTCCGTCTACGCTTCCTCCATCTCTCTGCGCTTCTGTCCATTCCTTCCTCCATCTGCTGCGCCGCATCCATCTGCGTCTCTGCGTCCGTCGCCAGCGCGTACCTACGGCGCGCGCCGTTTGTCTGTCGAGCCGTCGCAGTCATTCATCTGCATCTTCCAAAGAGCTACTCTTAAGGTTTTACCCTCGCATTGATTCGCCAGCGGTGGACAGGTGGCCGCTGATTAAACCTCCGGCCGCATTGCTCCCCGGAGAAATGTACTTAAGGACAATTGTAAGTCCGATAAAATGCATGTGTGCACAGGAAGTGAGACAGACAGAGAGACGAAGAGACAGACAGACAGAGAGACAGACAGAGAGACAGGCTGGCAGCAGCTGCACGCATTCATCACGAGGAAAAGGAAGCTGCGAACAAAGCAAACAGACACGTCCTGTAATATAATCATCATGATCGCATTAGGTGGTTTTATTACGATATTTCCTCGCTGCCCGTTGTTATGATTATGCTGACAGACATTTCTGCCTCATCAGGTGCATTTAAACACACACACACACACACCTGTGGTAGCAGACACACGCGTGTATTTCCAGCCGCGCTGACACTGATGGAAACATACCCACACACTGTGAGACAGAGGGCAGCACGCTAACCAGCCCCAATCATATCAGATGTGAATTATATGACACGCTATCCATTCTAATCACACTCCTTTATCAAGACGTCACACCTTACGCCCAGTGTGTGTGTGTGTGTGTGTGTGTGTGTGTGTGTGCGAGCGACATGGTTATTAAATGGGCTTTGTCTTGTTCTGCTTCTCAGGAAATGAGCCTGACATTACTCATCTATCAGCTCCACTATCCGTCCCCTCATCTCTCCCCTCCTCTTGTCGCTCCCTCTTCTCTCTGTCTGTCTTTCCATCACCTCGGTGTCTGCACTTTCCCCTTCAACTCGCCCTTTTTCTTGCTTTTTTTTGTTTTTTTACATTTTTCTTTTCCCATCCCTTCATATGCCTCCTTCTCTCCTACCGTGCTCACTTTCACTTTCAGCCCCTGGATTAAATTACAGTAGTTACTCCTTAGAGTTCCAATCTTACTGTTTTATTTCTTACACTCTGTCTCCCTCCTCTTTTTTCAGTCCCCTCCATCGCCCTCTCTTCCTCCATTCTTCGGCCTCTAACTTATCTTTTAAACAGCCTCCATTTCCCAGGACATCCATTCATCACTGCATCACTGTGTTAAAATGGAACGAAGCCTCTGATAAAATAATTCCAGCGTGAGTTCAGTCCTTGTTTTTCCTCAGTTTGTATTGAACGTGTTCCACATAGTTTGATTTCAGCTCGTTGCAGCAGTTTCACATTAATATCTCAGAATGAAAACAGTCAGTGACTGGACTTCAAACGGCGTCATGCACATGATGGACTCAGCAACCATTGTATTCAGCTTCCTTATGCGTCTGGTTTGTTCTTTCAAACAACATAACGCAGCTAACGGCAAAAACATTTAACGACACATAAACAGGTGCACATTGTTTCTAGCAAAATCATTCAGAAAACAAAAAGAAAAAGAAAAAGTTCACGTTAACATGAGATTGGCCTGGAACCACTGCACTACGTGCCGTTTTGCTCGCTTCATTCAGTTTAATGGTCAGTTTTATTTGTAATGGTGCCACAGCTGCTTCACCAGCTCCAAGGTGAAAAACAAGCCGCTGCGCTGCTTGTTGAGTAACGACTGTGAATATTACATTGCAGCTGTGATTTTCAATATCTAGGAATTAGCTGTTGCCTTTACTGACACTGTACACGCACACAGAACAAAGAGCCTCTGTTTGCTCTTGCTCATATGCCAAGAAAAAATGTAGAGGGTCAATTTTATACTTATTTTTCTATAAAAAGCATTTGTCCAACATATCATCATAATCATCAAAGGCCAGCGTTCTCTGCCAGGGGGCGGCTCTCTAAGTCTCTACTTTTCTGGAATATTCCAACATTTTAGCTAATTTCTTTACAACACATGCACATGGGGAAGATATTAAAAATCAGGCAGAAACTGGATTAGTCAGGATGAAGGAGATGTGAGGAGAATATGATTCTTTCAGTATGAATACACAATGTAGTGCCACTGAGTGTGTCTTTAATACAAGCAGCAGCTCTCGACACATTACATTTCTCACCATGGCACTTACGGCGACAGACTCTTGATGTAAAGTAAACTCGAGCTTGTTAAACTTAAGTATTCAGGTTTATCTCGAGTTTAAACATCAGCCTGTTTTACTACAGCTGATTACAAAACAAATATTTGGGTTAAAACAGTAGGTAGGAGGCTGAATTCTTGTTGAGAGACCGCCATCACCTTCCGTGAGTGCAGAAAAAAGGCCTCACTGAATCACTGAAGCTACATTTTGAATCCAAGCTTTGTTTCCAGGACCTGAGGTCAGGAATGAGCAGTGACAGCCCTAACAAATCAGCAGCACATTACTGCAGTTGTCTCTAAGCTGGAGGCCCATTACCGCTCCCGCTTTGGGGGCGAGCGATGCTACAATTAGGCAAAAACTTGAAGCAAAGTAAAAAAATCCCCCTTGGGCCAGTTATGCAATAATATAAAACTGTTGGCACGCGCAGGAGTGCAAACTGCAGATTCACATTAAATGAGTAATCCAGGAGGCCGCTGGAGACGACCTGCTCGGGCCGACGGCAGACAGACGCAGCCGAGGGTGCAGAGTCTTGCAGCTAAATGGACATATTTCCTTCAGGCGGAAGACGGAGACGAAAGTTGAACTGAAATTCACCAGGTTGCAAAAAACTAGAGCAGCACTGTAACACTCTGATACAGCTTTACCATCTACCCTTCTTTTTTTTTACTTTCCCACCGGGTTATGTTTTTGAATGTCAGCACTGTACAACGGAGATGGTTTGAGAACTGCAGCCACCACGCAGCGTCTTCATTAGCCTTTAGCCTTCAGCCACATCTCACAGGCTATTAAATGGCTTTCACCATTTAAAGCGGCACACGCGCCACATTCATACATCGTTACCGTCAACATCCTGCACACGAGCGTACATCTGGGCGAGACAGACGAGGAACGAGGAGCGGATTGAGGCAAGAAATAGAAAGCGTGGGCAAAAATGCAAAGCAATCGAGGCATGTTTTTAAGGTTCCTGCGTGAACCAGACAAGAGCAGCTGTTCCTACAAAGGAGACCAATAGAAGCGATGCAGAACAGATAGAAAGGAGAAATCAAGCGCATTTGGGCTTTTTCCCTCCATGAGCGTCTTGTTTTTCTTAATGCTGTTCATCACCGTGGCAACTGTCACTTAAGATGTGTCGACGTGGGGGCGATGGGAAGTCAAAATGTGTTATTCAAGACAGGAAACAGAAATTGTAGGGCCGCCGCAGAATGGAAAGCAGAATAATGGACGTCATTGTTTAATAATCGTCCGCAGTGGACAGAGTATTTTCATTCCTCTGCCACCCTCTCATCAGCGGGTGTGGAGATTATTCAACCACAGGCTCTGATGAAAGCTATAAGTGGCCTTTTTTCCCCCCTCCCTTGAAATGAAATGCTAATTAAAGTATGCCTCCATTATATTTGTCAAGATTGAGTCAGATAATTAATTTTCAAAATGCTTTCTATGATTAAGCGTGGATGCGAGCAAGCGGAGAGGAAGAGGATGGGAGGAAGGTGTGATGATGCAGCCACGTGTCTGAGTGTTCGTCAAGCCGACTGCAATATTCTGGCACGACGGACACACTGACATGCAATTCAGCTGGGATGAAAAACCGAGTTCATTAATAAAATGTATAGTCGTTTTTTAATGCACTAGCGCAGCATCTCGCGCTGTAACACAGAGTCTGTTTGCCTGATCCTCAGCTCCAGGCAGTTTCTGTAAACACGCTTCTTCATCTGTCTCTCTTTCTTCTCTTCCTATTTGGCTTTCGGTGCCGCTTTTTCAACTTATGCTTGTGTGTGTGTGTGTGTGTGTGTGTGTGTGTGTGTGTGTGTGGGTGTGTGTGTGTGTGTGTGTGTGGGTGGCTGTGTGTGCTCGCGGAGGTTTCTACCGTATTCCTCTTTGTTGCCCTCTATGAGTTAGCGAGCGCTTTTTCATTATGAGATCCTTTTCAGTGCCACATGTCAAAGATCATATAAGCGCCCACACACACACGCGCGAAGTGTGTGCTGGGAGGGTGGTTGTGCGGGGAAATTGACTGATTGCCTACTTTATGTGTGCAGGGGGGCAGAAAAGTTTCAGCCTCTCTAGAAGTTTCTTAATCTTCAGCAAGATGGGGGGGTCTGTAAAGCTGATGTAGGGAATGCATTACACGATATCCTTGTAACACTAATTACAATGACTAAATATTCAGTTGCAAAAATTTCAAATTTTTTACAGCATATTTGAATGAAAAAAAAACTCCATGCATTTATTAATGATTGTTATTGTGTTCTGTGTCACCCGGTAATTTTCCAACTGTGGCTAAACTAATGTAACACGATTTATTCATAATGGACACCTTTTTCAGCTGGATTTGAAGCTGTGCCACGTCGCTTGACCCTGTGGCTGCGGAGATATGAGCAAGTTGCACATTTCATCCGGGTCCTCGCTGCGTTTGTGCGCACGACCTTGTGATTTGCGGTTGCATGAGGCCGCTGAAAAAAAACGCTGAAATCAAAGGGAAAAATACAACAGCGCTTCAAATGAAAAGCCTGTGAATAAATCATGCGTGTTTGTTTCTACTAAATGATTGTCTGCCTCCACTAGTGTGTCTCTGTGTTTGCATCATTTAGTCCTGGCGGTCGACGGTCCCCTCCCTGCGGAGCGACAGCCCTCACCTCCACGACTCCTTCACACACTTCTCTCAACGCCAAATTAACATCAGCGCAAGTGAGACGAGGCGAGAACCGAAGTGTCGAGAGAGGCTCAAAGGAGTTGATGGAGGCAAAACATTTACTGTTGATATCTGCGAGAGAGGAAGACAAAGTTGTTGCTTCGAAGCCGTGGAGCTTTGTTGCGATGAGCTACGATCGGCTGATTTTAGAAACTGGGCCACATAAACACTCTTTGGTGCACAGTTCCACGAACGTACAGATGGACAGCGGAGAAGTGGCTGCCAGAGTGGTTTTAGTGTTTTTATAGACTTGTTGAAGCATATTTTCACAGTGAAAGCCTGTCACCATTGGAGTCCATTATAACAAGACATCGGTTTAGGCTAATCACAGCTGCTGCTTTGAGCTATTACAATACAAGGACGGTCTCTGCATCACGAGCTTGAAACCATCACTGTATATTTATATAGTGAGACTTTTCTTTTGGGATAATGTAATTTCCTCCCAATTAATATTTTTCAGATTTGCAGTTATCTGCTCTCGAGTGTTGTTACCTTGCGCATTGTGTGCGGGGGAAAGGCAGCTATTTGTCACATGGAGACCGCGCTGAGAATGTTTGTCATAGTGAATCCGTTTCTGCTTTGTGTCGGGGCTCCGGTTGCGGCGCCGTCAGGGGACTCTTCCTGAAAAATGGGATTCAGACAATTTCCTCAAACTGTCACAACAGCAGCTCCACTATCGTATTAGGGGAGGTGAAGAACCGTAGAACGGCCCGGGCGTAATGTCTGAACTCTATAAAAAGTTGATCCCTTGAGGAAAGCTTTATGTGATTCAATCTCCAAAGAGGCTTTTTTTCCTGACATAATTTTCTAAATGACTTTTCTTCTCGTGCAACTTTTATTTTGGCAGTTTGGACACATGCCAGCAGCGATGCTGGATGGATGCAACTGGCAGCTCTAATTTGCAGCTGTGGCACCATCGTATTTTCCAGGAGGCAGGCGGGAAAACATCGTGAGAAAAAGAAGGCGCGTTTGCAGCTTTTAGCACAAGTAGAAGTTGAGCGAAGTTCTAAGCGTGTTCTAAGCATGTTCTAAGTTCTAAGCATGTTCTAAGCGTGAGCCAATTAATGGTTCTCTATTGGGAGAGAAATGGAGCAAGGTGCCAAATATCTGTAGCTTCAAACTGTCAGGGAACGGCAGATGAAAGGACCCACATGCACAGCACGGAGACCACAGGCAGAACGTAGGGTTAAACGGTTTATTGCAGAATCACAGGCGGTCCGGATCATACACAGTCAGTCACGGGGCGTAAGGGAGTAGGCTGTCTCGTAGTCGAGCGGTCAGGTTCGTTAATTCAGAGTTATCCAAGCGACAGTACAGATCAGGGAGCAGGCGAGAATCAGAAGTCAAAAACAGAGCAGGATCAAAACACGCGAATAGAATAACTAAGTGCTGGGAATGGATGTCTGGCATACGAGCGACGATCTGGCGGGGAACTGAGGAAACAGGTGGTGGTTAAATACAAGAAGTGATTACTTGATACGGAGCAGGTGTGACTAATGGGGACCGGAAGTAAAGCTGGAACCGAAAACAGAAACCGGGAGACTACCAAAATAAAGACAGGAAGTGGAAACTGGAACCCAAAACATGATGATATGACCGAAAAACAAGGTGTCTTCAAAATAAACCTGATAACGGAGCCAGAACCTGACAGTACCCCTCCCTCTAGGGCGTCTTCCACGGCGCCCACGGAAGCCCCCCCCCCCTCCAAACCAGGGCAGGCGGAGGGCGGTCACAGGAGGAGGGACCGAATCCCCCCCCCTCAAGGCAGACAAGCAGGGTGGGCGGAGGGAGGACTGGAGGAGGGTCAAATCAGGAGTTCATAAAACCGGAAGCAGGAAGCTCAGAGTCCATCCCCAACGGTCCCATGGGGCCCAGAAACCCCCCCCCCTCTTTTGGAGGGTGGCAGCAGGGGAGTCCCAGGATCGTGGTGGGCGACGGCGGCAGAGGCCTCGCCATCGTCGTGGCAGGAGGGGGCGTTCCCCAGGCGAACGGCCGTGGCGGTGGCGGAGTCGAGGCGGACGGCGCCGGAGGAGGCAGCGCCATCCAATCACCAGGAGAAGCCGAGGGCGAGGCCACCAGTCCGGCAGCCGAGACCAGGACGAGGCAGGAACCAGCGGCGTCCTCCTTGGACCACTGCGACGAGGAACCGATGCAGGTGCGGCCAGAGCCGGGCCGCCAGGAACCGATGCAGGTGCAGCGGGAGCTGCGACGGGAGCGACCCCCTCCTGGAGGTCCGCCGGGACTGCGACGGGCGCGACCCCCTCCTGGAGGTCCGCCGGGACTGCGACGGGCGCGACCCCCTCCTGGAGGTCCGCCGGGACTGCGACGGGCGCGACCCCCTCCTGGAGGTCCGCCGGGACTGCGACGGGCGCGGCCCCCTCCTGGGGGTCGACAGGAACTACGACGGGCGCGACCCCCTCCTGGGGGTCGACAGGAACTACGACGGGCGCGACCCCCTCCTGGGGGTCCGCCGGGACTGCGACGGGCTCGACCCCCTCCTGGGGGTCGACAGGAACTACGACGGGCGCGACCCCCTCCTGGAGGTCCGCCGGGACTGCGACGGGCGCGACCCCCTCCTGGAGGTCCGCCGGGACTGCGACGGGCGCGACCCCCTCCTGGAGGTCCGCCGGGACTACGACGGGCGCGACCCCCTCCTGGAGGTCCGCCGGGACTGCGACGGGCGCGACCCCCTCCTGGAGGTCCGCCGGGGCTACGACGGGCGCGACCCCCTCCTGGAGGTCCGCCGGGCTACGACGGGCGCGACCCCCTCCTGGGGTCCGCCGGGACAGCGACGGGCGCGACCCCCTCCTGGGGTCGACAGAACTCGACGGGCGCGACCCCCTCCTGGGGGTCCGCCGGGACTGCGGCGGGCGCGACCCCCTCCTGGGGGTCCGCCGGGACTGCGGCGGGCGCGACCCCCTCCTGGAGGTCCGCCGGGACTGCGGCGGGCGCGACCTCCTCCTGGAGGTGCGCGGGGTCTGCAGCTGGCGCGACCTCCTCCTGGAGGTGCGCGGGGTCTGCAGCTGGCGCGACCTCCTCCTGGAGGTGCGCGGGGTCTGCAGCTGGCGCGACCTCCTCCTGGAGGTGCGCGGGGTCTGCAGCTGGCGCGACCTCCTCCTGGAGGTGCGCGGGGACTGCAGCTGGCGCGACCTCCTCCTGGAGGTGCGCGGGGACTGCAGCTGGCGCGACCTCCTCCTGGAGGTGCGCGGGGACTGCAGCTGGCGCGACTGCAGCTGGCGCGACCTCCTCCTGGAGGTGCGCGGGGACTGCAGCTGGCGCGACCTCCTCCTGGAGGTGCGCGGGGACTGCAGCTGGCGCGACCTCCTCCTGGAGGTGCGCCGGGACTGCCACCCCAAGACTGACAGGGACAGGAACGGCATCTACTTGGCCGACAGGGACAGGAACGGCATCTACTTGGCCGACAGGGACAGGAACGGCATCTACTTGGCCGACAGGGACAGGAACGGCATCTACTTGGCCGACAGGGACAGGAACGGCATCTACTTGGCCGACAGGGACAGGAACGGCATCTACTTGGCCGACAGGGACAGGAACGGCATCTACTTGGCCGACAGGGACAGGAACGGCATCTACTTGGCCGACAGGGACTGGAGCGGCAGCTACTTGGCCGACAGGGACTGGAGCGGCCGCTACTTGGCCGACAGGGACTGGAGCGGCCGCTACTTGGCCGACAGGGACTGGAGCGGCCGCTACTTGGCCGACAGGGACTGGAGCGGCAGCTACTTGGCCGACAGGGACTGGAGCGGCAGCTACTTGGCCGACAGGGACTGGAGCGGCAGCTACTTGGCCGACAGGGACGGGAACGGGGACTGGAACGGCCGCAACATGGCCGACTGGAACGGCCTCAACATGGCCGACAGGAACAGGAACAGGGACTAGAACGGCCGCAACATGGCCGACAGGAACGGCCTCAAAATGGCCGACAGGAACAGGAACAGGGACTGGAACGGCCGCAACATGGCCAACTGGAACGGCCGCAACATGGCCGACAGGAACGGCCGCAACATGGCCGACAGGAACGGCCGCAACATGGCCGACAGGAACTGGGACGGCGTCCCCTCCGGAGCCGGCATAACTGCTTACAGCTGCCGAGCTCGACGGAGGAGACGTCGGGCCTGATCGGGTGTGCACAGCACCCGTTCGACAGGTGGAGTCCTCTGACTGGGATAAGACCTGCGCGTGACTGGACTGAACTGGGACAGGAGCGTGACTGGACGGGGCTCGACTGGACGGGGCTCGACTGGACGGGGCTCGACTGGACGGGGCTCGACTGGACTGGAACCTGAACTGGGCTCGACTGGGCTGGGCTCGACTGGGCTGGGCTCGACTGGGCTGGACTGGAACCTGAACTGGGCTCGACTGGGCTGGACTGGAACCTAAACTGGGCTCGACTGGGCTGGACTGGAACCTGAACTGGGCTGAGACCTGGACTGGGCTCGACTGGGCTGAGACCGGAACTGGGCTCGACTGGGCTGAGACCGGGACTGGGCTCGACTGGGCTGAGACCGGGACTGGGCTCGACTGGGCTGAGACCGGGACTGGGCTCGGCTGAACTGGAACTGGGCTCGGCTGAACTGGAACTGGGCTCGGCTGAACTGGGACTGGGCTCGACTGAACTGGAGACGGGACTGGGCTCGGCTGAACTGGAGACTGAACAGGGCGCGGCTGGACTGGAGACTGAACAGGGCGCGGCTGGACTGGAGACTGAACAGGGCGCGGCTGGACTGGAGACTGAACAGGGCGCGGCTGGACTGGAGACTGAACAGGGCGCGGCTGGACTGGAGACTGAACAGGGCGCGGCTGGACTGGAGACTGAACAGCTCGCGGCTGGACTGGAGACTGAACAGCTCGCGGCTGGACTGGAGACTGAACAGCTCGCGGCTGGACTGGAGACTGAACAGCTCGCGGCTGGACTGGAGACTGAACAGCTCGCGGCTGGACTGGAGACTGAACAGCTCGCGGCTGGACTGGAGACTGAACAGCTCGCGGCTGGACTGGAGACTGAACAGCTCGCGGCTGGGCTGGAGACTGAACAGCTCGCGGCTGAACTGGGGACTGGGCAACACACGGCTGAACTGGGGACTGGGGACCGCACGAGTGCAGGCAATCCTCCCAGCGGAACAAACATGGAGCTGGGCAGGTTGGTGCAGACACAACGGTGCGACGGGGCGGGGAGGAGGAAACCGAAACCTTCGGCGGTGCGACCGGCGCTGGCGTGGTGCGGAGCGCGTCGCTTAGCTCGCACAGCCGCTCATAGAGGCGACGAACACTGGGGCGCTCCAACACGCTGTCATCGTCCTCCAGCGTTAATATCGCCACCTCCACGGCGCTGCGCTGGTTCTTCGGGTTAACCGCCCGTCGGTAATCCTCCGCGAGGATTTGAAAATAAACGCGTAGGTCGCTGGGTAGCTCGGCGCAGGTGAACTCCATACTTCCTCGCAGGTGAAGGAGACTCGCCGCCAAAAAAAACCAAGAAACAAAACAGTCACTGACCTGGGCGACGGCTGAGTGCTGGCTGGGTCCAAGTCTGGCCAGATCGTTCTGTCAGGGAACGGCAGATGAAAGGACCCACATGCACAGCACGGAGACCACAGGCAGAACGTAGGGTTAAACGGTTTATTGCAGAATCACAGGCGGTCCGGATCATACACAGTCAGTCACGGGGCGTAAGGGAGTAGGCTGTCTCGTAGTCGAGCGGTCAGGTTCGTTAATTCAGAGTTATCCAAGCGACAGTACAGATCAGGGAGCAGGCGAGAATCAGAAGTCAAAAACAGAGCAGGATCAAAACACGCGAATAGAATAACTAAGTGCTGGGAATGGATGTCTGGCATACGAGCGACGATCTGGCGGGGAACTGAGGAAACAGGTGGTGGTTAAATACAAGAAGTGATTACTTGATACGGAGCAGGTGTGACTAATGGGGACCGGAAGTAAAGCTGGAACCGAAAACAGAAACCGGGAGACTACCAAAATAAAGACAGGAAGTGGAAACTGGAACCCAAAACATGATGATATGACCGAAAAACAAGGTGTCTTCAAAATAAACCTGATAACGGAGCCAGAACCTGACACAAACATGCTCCAACATTAGACATGTGTCCCTCTTTATTTTGGTATTAGTGAAATGCAAATCTCCGTCACCTTTGGTTTGGTGTATATTTAAGACAACACGAGTTTGACTGTTCATTGTCTAAACTGTCCTTTAAACTGTCCTTTTGAAGAAGAAACCAGCATATTGTGTAAGAAGACCTTAATCAGCTTTGCGTGAAGTAGAATCGTTTTCCGTTCCTGCAGACGCTTGGAATGAGCAGCGTTGAAATAAGGCGAGAAACGGTCGCGGCCCGCTTTGTGCGTCGCTCGCTCCCCGTGAGACCTCCTCTCTTACTACCCCCCCCCCCCCCCCCCCCCCCCCTTTCTCTCCTCACACCTTTAAGTCAAATCAGTTTGCAGACACTCCGTATGTAGATGATGACATTTAACCACAGCATTAAAGCACAATAAAAGACTCTTGGCCTCTCACCTAATACATTTCCTTTGCTTTTATCGTCCCCGTCTGTCCCTCCAAGCCATCATCTTTTCCTCCCGTCGTCCTCCCGTCTGTCCCTTAGCACCTTCCCTCTCATTTTCTCTTTTAAGCACTCTCGCCCCTCTGGTGCACGTCTGTTGATCCCAGAGACGCTCAGCAGAGACAACACCACCTTTGGCGTGCATAATTTTGCAGCCGATTGCTTTTTAAAAGTGGAAATAGCGATTCGGTACCCGACAGAAGGGCCTGAATGGCACGCAAGCATGGAGGCTTTGCATGGTACATGTAATAATATTCCAGATACTAGTCTTTATTTTGTGCAACTGGCCCAAGCACATGCACCCAACTTAGAAAAAAAAAACATTTGCCAGGTGTATATTTTTAAGCATATGCTTCATATTGTAGTGTTCAACTTTCTCACTTTCTCCACATTAGTCATGTTAGCTGGTCAGAAAGGTTCGATCTATGAGCCAGATGTTTGTAGGTGACAGGAGATGACGCAGAGTTTAGTCAGTGTGACTTTGTAAACAGAAATAGCTCGCTGACGTTATACCTCTGGGCTTAATGATGCCCGTAAGACCTGGGTCAGTATGTACAATGCATCTGAGAGCAAGAAATGAGTCATGACTGCTAATACACTGTGACACATGCGGTAAGTAGTGCTGCTTTCAGGTGTGGGAGCTAAAGTGAGAATTAAATCATGTCATGTCCGGCAGTGGTGCAGTGGTGTTGGGAGCCGATGGACAAATGCAACACAGATTATAGGAATATCACAGTGTCATAGCGAATTCGATTTTTAGTTTGATTCAATTAGGACTTTATTTAGGCCATTTTATAGATTCCTTTCTAGAGCAGAGTGTGGAAATAAGCTGAGTCCTGAGACAATCTTTGCTCTGTTTGAAAAAGAAATTGGTGTGAAGACCTTGATTAAAAATATTAGCAGTGGGCTCAGCAGAGTAATCGGCAGCAATCTGTAAGAGGGTGGGCTCCACGCTGTCAGGCACACAGACATAGGTGATCATAGAAGATCTATAGCTTTTAA